>NC_068991.1:69349387-69354002 GCF_001194135.2 Octopus bimaculoides
TATATATATATATATATATATATATATATATATTAGCAAACAATTTAATTCTCAGTATATTAGAATGGCAAAGACAGAATGGTTGTTATTCGATCCGTGCCAGCAGGGCACTTTGTGGGCCAACTAACATTTCAAGAAAGCTCTTGAGGAAAATTTCTGCAGATGGTTAGAAATAAAATAAAGCACTTTGGTAAATAATTGAATATTAAGCAAACAGTTCTATTTCTCTAATTGCGTTCTATTACTCGTATGTACATTATATACATTTAAAACTACTCCTTTAATAATTTCTTAATTAGTACTAAATACACAGGATTTATGTATTGAAGATGTCATATATATGAACACATATATACATAACATACATACATATCACGTCTTTAAAACATAAGCGTGTGTAAATCGTATGTATTCAGTACTAATTATTAAAATATTTAATGAGGAGTTGTAAATGCACCTCTATTTTATATCTAGCCTCGTCCATAATAAGACGATGGCCTTGCTGTAATAAATCACACAAAATAGTTAAACGCTATATAAGAATATTAAGTAATTAATTAGTATATGTCAATTAGCGATGTACACCACTTGAGAGATATCAGTACACCATTAGGTGGGTGATATAATCATCAGAGATGTTTTGCACCAAGCAGTCATTACAAACTGTGAAGTTTTGTGATTTGCTTATTTCGTAAGCCTAGGTATAGGAACAAGAATCAAATAGCCAACGATCAAATGCCATAAAATGCGAATTTCTATCTCGCCGTAGCGGAAGCACAACCAACAGCAAAACTGTTGAGAAGAGGTAACAGCCTCAACCGTGATCCTGCAGTGATGAAACCAGTCATGTGTCCCCGTTTATTTTAATTGCAATACATAGAGAAAAAAACCCCAACAAGTTCACATAAAACTCATGCATATCAGGTGATTGGCTGTTTTTAATTATTTAAACAAATGTAGAGAATGTGTTATATTTTGATAGAAGTTCAATACACGACACAATCTAATGTAGCAACAGGACAGCGATTGCACGCACTTCTAAATTAATCACAATGCTGGAAACATTTCCCTGTCATAAAAAGTTATATCTGTGTCGCGAGTGTTTCAGCCATAAGAGTTTATGCTTCGTCTGAGTGGGGATTCGAGGACTGAAATAGTCTTCGCCTGTGGAAGGGTTCCGAATGAAGTCTTGTATCAGCCTTAGCCTCTTCGATCTCCTTTCAGCTGCTGTACCTATTTCTTTAATGGCCTCCTTCAGAGCACTACGTTCTAGACCTATCTTCTGTAATAAATAGCGTAGATGCAGGTGGAAAGCCATCCTGTATGCCATCCTTCGACAAGGGCATCGTCAACTAAGTCCTGGTATTTGGTTTTCTTTACCTGGTGGGAAATATCGAGACTCTCCTCCCAGGTTACTGTGAAATCGAACACTATGATGGTTTTTGTACCCCTGGAGAGAAGGAACATGTCTGTTCAGAGTGATGTTAAATATTACCGAAATAGAAAAATAAATGAGCAACTCATGTAAATAATAATCAAGAATTCAGCCAAACAGATCAAGAAAATTGTAATATACATTTAGATAAAGTAACCGGGAAGTGAGGTGAATCTTAATGCACTAATGTATTAGTAAGAAAAGCGGGTTTAAAGAAAATGTTCAGCTTCGTACAAATAGATGAACACTTATGTAGTTTCACGCAGCACTCAACAATAAACACAAGGATATATCAATATATGTAGATTTTAATTACTCTTAATTTAAATATGCTTCTTAACTGACCACAAAATAATCGAGGACCAAATCAACGTCAATATCAGCTGCTGCATTTCACGTAAACGTTGTTCTTTATAACATAAATTTTCAAAGAGCCAATGGAAACAGCTTCAGATACCCGAATGTAATTAGAGGACGCGCGTTAAAGCGTTACATGACACATTAATGGAAAATACTTAAGATAAGCAATCATCTACGAAGTGGTGATAAGACCTCAAGGAGGTAGAATGTACAGGTATGAAGAAAAGCAGCATTAGAATACCTGTTGTTAAACAGAATTACTTACGCAACAACGAAGAAAAGAGAAAAAAGTAGATTCACTAAGAGGTTGGCTGAATAGTTTATCAGCTGACTATTAAGGAGTGATGCTGAAGCTGAGAAATCTTGCATGAATTAATTTCAACCATTCTTATTAATAACAGCATTGTTTTACTTTTATTTTATTTATTTATTTTTTTCAGGTAAACTATTGAAAGAAATCTCCAAACGTAACTGGTAGTGATTTCTCTTTAAAATGGACAAAATTTGGGAATGTTGTGTTATCAAGTACCTTCAGAAAAAGACTTTAGCCCCCAGGGATATTCATATTGACATATTTGCTACATTAGGGAATGTCGATCCAGCTTTATCAACACTGCAAAAGTCGGGGAAGGGAGTGTCTTGAAGATGATCCAAAGTCTAGGCGTCCTGCGACTGCCAATACCGAGGAAAACCGTTATCATGTTCACCACATTCTGATGGACGACAGACGACTGACTATAAATCAAGAAGTCAATGCTATTAGAATATTCAGTGAGAGAGTTGAGAATATTCTGCACAATGAACTTGGTACAAGGAAGGTTTCTGCTTGGTGGGTGCCACGTCTTTTGACACCTCATCAAAAGCACACGAGCTCATCATACTGTGGCAAAATCTGCCGTTGTTTGAGACAGATCCAGTTGGTCTCCTTGAACGTTTCTTAACCTAGAGACAAAAAGACTAAGAGACAATCCATGTTGTGGAAACACCCAACCTCATCTGCTCCAGAGAAGGGAACGCCAAGGTCGTTTCATCTGCTTTGACTTCAGCAGTTTGGGACGCAAAATGCATTGTGTTTATTGACTATCTTCAAAAAGCCACTCCACCAACAGAGAGTACTATGCCAACTTGCTGAGGCAGTTACGAAAGACAATCAAATGCAAAGACCCGGGGAAAATGACGAAAGGGGTCTTGTTTCCTCAGGACAATGCTCTAGCACGCAAGACCTTGCTTCAATAACTTCTGTGCGTAACTGTGGCTTTGAACGGGTGGATCACCCACCCTGTTCTTTTGAATTGGCTTCACGAAAAAAAATGCAGTTGGCTGAGTCCAGTTCAACAGTGATGGTGACGTCATATTTGGTGTTGAAGACACTTTAACCAACAGGATGAAATCCTCTTCACCATTGAGATCCAAACACAGCAACACTCTTGGAAGAAATGTGTTGACCACGAGGGAGGCCATGTCGAAAGCTAATCCTCATTTCGTGACACTGCAGGAGATTACCTTGATCAGCCTATCAACTTTTCAAGTGACCCTCGCATATGTATATCGACTGAGTGACTAATGTGTTTCCCAGTTTCATATTGCATAACGAATCATCGAATGTAAAAGTTCACATATAAATGAAACAATGACAACAACTCGTAGCAAATTTACCCGAACAATGGGAAGGAAATAACAGCTAAGAGCCGTCAAGAGAGTAAATGTTATTTGAAAATGTTTTCTAGTAAAGTAGATTTGGATTGATATAAGAGATGGTAAAAAAGAACCAGTCGGAGATTAAACCAAGTAATTTTAAGATATTAAAAGACTACAATCATTTCGTTTCCAATTTCCAAAATTGTTTTCGTTGTTATGCTATTAAAAAAGCTGGCCTTCGGAGCAAAAGTTTCAATAATGAACAAAATAACAATAATAACAAAAACAAGAGCACCCAGAGAGCGCAAGCCTCCGACTAAGCAACACTAGCGATTACCCGGAGATGATATTTAAAATGAGAATATCTGAAATAAACTCGACTGCTCTCACAAACGAGAATACTAAAAAATGAACCTGACCGCTCTCAAAAATTAAGTAAAAAAAAAAAAACAGGAAAAATAATCCAGAATCCTTGTCCAGTATCGGACCGATCCCATAATCTAATCAGGTTGTTACGACGCCAAATATCCCTGAAAGTTTCATCCGAATTCATCCAGCAGTTCTTGAGCTATATTGTCCACGGACAAACAAAGACAATTGAAAAACAATACCTCCACCTTTCTCTAAGGCGGAGGTAATAAACACGACACTATAAATCAAAACTGTTGACAAATGACATTAGCATCACACTGAGGCTGTAACTGCGGAGGAAAATGTAACGATTCTGCGGGATTTTCTGATACATACAGAGAGTAACATTAAAACTAATAAACTGAAAATTGTTGTAAAAAAAAACAAAATAATATAAAGTCTGTTTATTGGTTGGTATGAGTATTCTTTGGGAGTATAATATTCAGGCTCAGAAGATATTAAGATTTTGCTCATTCAAATCGAAAAAAAAAAAAAATGTGTCATCTGAAGGCATTTGCAATACCAGAGATTGTAGGAACACCAGGAATGATAAAAAAAAAATTATACGAAGACTGAAAATTGGTTTGAGAATGATCCATTGTTTATTACCTTTGCAAAAAGTGTAGCAGTTTGTCCTAACCGGTTTCTTACAGGTAATGGGAAGAGCATTGGCGATTTGAGAACGATAAACTTCCATGTAATTTTTCATACGTAACGTTACTTGATTTTGTAAATGGAAAACCTGTTCTGTTTACTTGAATGCTCTGTGAA
>NC_068991.1:69354182-69354734 GCF_001194135.2 Octopus bimaculoides
AAAGAAGGATAACAATAAATAGTAAATTGTGTGTGAGTATTTATATATATATATATATATATATATATAAATATATGTGTGTGGATGTACATATATATATATATGTGTGTGTGTGTGTGTGTGTGTATGTATATCTACATATCTATCTATCTAGCTATCTTTGTCTCTTAGTCTCACTGTTTCTCTCTCACTCTCTGTTTCTCCCTCCCTCTCTCCCTCTCTCTCTCACACACACACACACACACAATGGTGAGAGTGTCCGGCTCACAATCAGATCACAATCATTAGGGAGTTGTTTCGATTACTGCACTTGGCTGTGTGATGTGTTCTTAAGCAAGACACTTTATTTCACGTTGCTCCATTTCACTCAGCATTCGCAACGAATTACGCCGTTACCGCTGTATCGGCATATACCATTCCCTTGGATAACATCTATGGCATGGAGATATATATATATATATAGAACGGGTGAAGTGCTACTAAGCATTTAGCTCCGGTGTGCTAATGAATCTACCAGCTCGCCAGATATATATATATATATATATATATATA
>NC_068991.1:69355017-69356149 GCF_001194135.2 Octopus bimaculoides
GTTCAGACTTAAAATTCCGCCGAGATCGACTTTGCCTTTCATCCTGTGGCAACGATGAAACAAGTACCGGTTGAGAATTTTGAAAAAACTTGCTAACGATTCTGCCAGAACACCGTCTTTATATAGAATATATCATGTATTCATATTCTTTAGAAATGTGAGTTGATTTCAGTCGTATTCGTAAAGAATATAAATTCCTACATTTAAAACCCACCATGGTTTAGTTCTATATTTAAGAGATGAGGAATTATGTACATTATTTACATTATCTACATTTGACGGATATTTGTCCTCATCTTGTTTGTTCTTAACACAACGTTTCGGCTGATACAGCCTCCAGTCTTTTTCAGGTGTCTTGGGGAAATTTCGAACCTGGGTTCTCATTCCTAAGGTATTTTTCGATGACGTTATTGTTGTTTATATTATTATTATTATTATTAGTATCATTATTATTCTGGTCACCGCCTGGAATCGAACTCAGAATCTTGGGGTTAGTAGACCGCGCTCTTAACCAATACGCCATATGCCATATACCAGCCGAAACGTTGTGTTGACAACAAATAAGATGAGGACAAATATCCGTCAAATGTAAATAATGTAAATAACGTAAATAATGTACACCATGACTTAGTTTAACATTTCGTGTTGTTGAAGAGTATTGTTCTGTGGCTGTCTCCCTCTAATTAAAACGAATAATAAGTTTGGGGTAGATATGACGGGGAAAATACAAACTTCATGATTGTTTCAAGATTCTTGAGTATATGTATATGTTTATCTATAACACCCATTCTTCACAACGTAATGACTGTCACAAAAGGTGTGTCTTTCGAGGAATCCATTGTGTTGCCAGCATTCGGTAGAGTTATCCAGTGTAAAGGTGCCATCATTCTTCAGTTCCTGGAACATTGTACAGGAGATTCTGTAAAAAGGAAGAACACGAAAGATCATGGGGCTAGCATTCCTTAATACCTACAGTAATACGTATATATGTATAAATAGATAGATATTTATATATGCATATGTATCTGTTTATGCATGAATGTGTGTATAAATATATATATCTATATATATATGCCTCTGTGTATATATATATATATATATATATATATATATGTATATAAGTATATGTGTA
>NC_068991.1:69357204-69357787 GCF_001194135.2 Octopus bimaculoides
TATATATATATATATATTTATATTTATATTTATATATATACTTGTCCTTACATATACATATATATGTATAAGTACCTATATACTTACACACACACATATTTATTTATATATATATATGAAATAATATGTATATTTATATTTATATGTGTATAAGTATATAATATCAATAAATGTTTGAGCTTATCGTGTGTCTTTCTCCATATGTATGTGTGTGCTTGTGTGTGTGTGCGTGCGTTTATATGCAGGCACATCGTGTCAGTATGCGCATCTATAGGTATATATTCATCTACCTATCTAACGATCCGTAAATCGTTCAAGCATACACATATAGACATGCATGCATGAACAAAATATGTTCGTGTATATGTACGTATATATGTATGTATGTATGTATGTATGTATGTATGTATGAATTATATACAAGTTGTATACATACACATACACGCACATATATATATATATATATATATATATACACGAACACACATATACATGTAGTTACATATATATTTATATATTGTTACGATATTGTTACCATATATTGTGTCTATAGATATAGTCACAAACGCCCACACACACACAC
>NC_068991.1:69362914-69363506 GCF_001194135.2 Octopus bimaculoides
TATATATATATATATATATATATATATATACATACATATACAAATGTATTTTTGTATATACATGTATATATATAAATGTATATATGTATATGCATACATAAAAAAAAATATATATATACATATATATACTTACATATGAGAATGTATATATATATATATATACAAACATATATACATCTATAAATTCATGGGGATATCTGCATGTCTACTTATCTATTTTTTATCGATAATATATGCATATATTAAACATTATATATATATATATACATACACATCATTATTCACTTACACATCATTATTCATGATATTGTCTTAAATGACGAACTGTGAGACAAAACGCTTAGCGGCATTTCTTTCGAATTAACGTCCGGAGTTCAAATGGCACCGCGGTCGACATTGCCATAAAACTAGTCCAGAACGCACTAGTAACAACTTGAACACTGAGATCGATGTAATCGACTAGTTTCCCCCCACAAAATTTCAGGCCTAGTGTCTATAATAGGAAGCATTATTACTATTATGAAATCAGTTCTACGTGTTATATATATATATATATATATATATATATATATATATATATATATATATATAT
>NC_068991.1:69363611-69364811 GCF_001194135.2 Octopus bimaculoides
ATATATATATATATATATATATATATATATACATACATGGACATACATATATACACATACATAAACACTCACACCCATATATGTATGCACACAGACACACATATATATATAGATAGATAGATAGATAGATATGGATGGATGGATGGATGGATGGATAGATAGATTGATGGATACATATATACATGCATACATACATACATACATACATATATACATATATACAAACATACATACATATACGCATGCATATGCATATGACTATTTGATCGCAAGCCTTGTTTGTGATGCATAACATTTCGACCAAGTGACATAACGTAAAACTATACCCTAATAAATATTCAACCATGTTTCGTCGTAACTCTGTAATATATAGGTGTTATTAAAATACGATCCTTTATATAATTTGATATTACCTAACACTGTGTCACATAACTTCAGTCACTCTGTCATCTCTTTTAGCTATGATCTCATTATTACCGTTACTGACACAGTCACGTCAGCGAATGTTTTTTAGTATATTTTCTACTGACGCAATCACGAAAATGGGACAATGAAACTCCCTTCTGCAGAGCTGTAGCTGAAATATCATGGATATAAATATATATTCATGACACATATTTATATATGTATATCTGTATCCGTGCTGAAGCATTGGTGAGCTGTTGAGCAAGCCTTCTTTATCTGCATTGATTTGTAAGTGTAGAAATGTATTGCACAATCTATATTAGTGCAGACATGCAAAATAATTTATTATTCACTGAAATTATTATTGCATGATTAACGCTGTGAAACGGCCGTAATTCTAAGGATAACAAGTGCTTTATGTATATTATATGGTTTATATATATTTATAAACACACACACACGCACTCACATATGTATGTGTGTGTATGCGTATGTGAGTCTGTGTGGATTTTGTGCGTGTGTGACTGAATAGTTGTATGTGTGTTTAGATATGCTTCCGCCATTACTAGTCCAGATATTGTTTAAAGTTATTAAAATCAACTGGTAAAATTCTTTGAATTATGATAAATTCTTATATTCTATCAGGCTCTTCAAATATGGATGAGGAAATAAGGGTATCTGCACTTCTCTATTATTTGTAGGAACCGTGTGAAGTTTGTGCACACACAAACATACACACACACACAGAGGTGCACAACATTTATATATATATATATATATATATATATATATATA
>NC_068991.1:69365554-69370117 GCF_001194135.2 Octopus bimaculoides
GCAGAAAGAAACAAGGAGAGAAAAAAATATATGTGTAGTGGTCAGCGATCTATCATGATATATATATATATATATATATATATATATATACATATATAAATACATAATGAACAGTTTTCCAGTTATACGTTTCATTAAATTCATCCTATGTAACTTAAAAATACATTTCTTAATTCGACGAATACAAATGTAACATATCTAGAATATTCTGCACAAGTAATTCCGTCAAGCCTTTTCTGCAGGCTGAGCGATATAATATCGTTGTGAATAAAACACTTCATTTCTCTTTAAGACACGACTATATTCCAGATATGATCCCTTGATAACATATTTTTCCTGTCAGCTTCTTGCATTTAGTTTGGAAAAATAATTTTCGTTAATCCAAACTCAACCATTCCAGATCTTCACAGCCTCATTTCCAAGAATTATAAAAATTAATAGTTTTAACATTGTTTCTCGTACTTATTGTTCGATGTGCAAAATTATCAACTTGTGTTATTTGCAACAGAAGTCCTTATCAAGGAAATATTTAATTAAATTACTCAACCACAAGATTCCGAGTTCAGCCCCATAGCGTAGCACATTGAGCAAGTGGATTTTATTGTGGTCCCGGGCCGACTAAAGACTTGCAAAAGCAATTAGTAGACATACACTGAAAAATATCTGCCCTTTGAATGCACACATATATATATATATGTATATGTATGTTTGTATGTAAATGTATGAGCCAATATGTATATACATATATATATATATATATATATATATGCATGTGCATACACATATGTATATGTATGTATATATAAATATATACATGCATCTATATGCGTATATATATATATATATATATATATATATATATATATATATATATATTCTTTTATCCATATTATATTTATATGCACGTATATAGAACACTATATGTATGTGAATATGTACATACATATATGTTTATACATACATACATACATACATACATATATACACATATATATGCATATATGTGTGTGTATATATATATATATATATATACATGCATACAAACATGCATGTATATATATGGCAATATAGACACTCATGTACACATGTTTGTGTTTACTTATATTTTTTTACTGGTTATGTCTTTGAATTTCCTTCTTACTTAAACTTTTACGTTTCAAACAAAACTACACTCATAAGCACTAGAATTTTAATCAACTGCGATTTCTCGGTCCAAATCATCTCCACAAATTATCAACAAATAATAACATGCCTTTCCTAAAACACTTTAGGGCGTACATAAGAGAAAACAAAAATTTCCTTATATAGGAAACGATTTAGAAATGTCCTACACACGTCCTAATCTTTGCGCCATCACGCTGTTCGCTATTGTATTTTCCACCATCCTTTATCTCACTTGTTCCTGTGTGGAAGTAAAAATATACTTGTATACAACATATACTAATACATAACACCTAATTTACTTAACCATCTCTCTTCATCTCATTATTCATACCATGTTGCCCTTATGTAAAAATGCTTGTACAACACAGTTTAGCATAACTTTTCGTAAAAATGCCAGCAAACTTATGGAAATACTTAGTTGCAAAATACAGAGTGAGGAAGCACTTTCACAGTTGTATAAACGTTTAGGATTAAAAAAAAAAGCCGGACAAATCTGATTCCCTCTCACCCAGTTTAACACTAACCCTTGGTTCTTGGGTTTTTTATGAGAGTATATTCCGAAGCGAGTGTTTGAGTCAATTCTCCGCTTTTAATAAACGAAATCTTTCTTTGCTAACCAATAAAAGAATACAGGTGGACCACATTGGATCATATATTTCAGGATAATCGATGCTCTAGAGAGTATGTATCGTGGCTGAAAACCCTTTAATGATAAGTTTGCAACGTCAGTGCTGGCCTGAGGCTAAATCAAGCAAAATGTAAAACTTCATTGCTAAAGCTTTCTGTAAAAATACTAATCTATATCTAGTCAAACGGAACAGCATGAGCTGCCAACAACTCTATCTTGTGAAGTGACAGTTAAATGAGAATATCGTGCATGAGTTTAATAAGAAGTTTAATAAAAGGAACTTTTAATAAACTGAAACTTTCAGTTAACTGAAGAAGTCCAAAGCAAGCTTTCAAATTGATGACGAGGGAGAGGGAGAGAGAGAATGATTGAACGAACGAAAGAAAGAGAGTGAAGGTATCTCACTTTACCGATTTACGTTTAGTCTTTTAACTAACGTATGCATATTACGATTCGAGATGTTTGTGTCTATGTAGAATTTTGTATACAAAAACAATCACGCTCAGTCTGTCTCCTACTCGTTGGTATATCTCCCTGTATAAAACGCTAAGTCACACGTCCCCCATTTTTTTTTTGTTAGTGATTTTTCAATTTATGTCTCTCAAGTGTATGACAACACAAGAAAAGTAGCAAGTGTAAGGAAGGCGGTACAAAGAAACAACGAACACAACAAAGGGCAGCAATGAATAAACTGGAAAGATAATTTGATTGATAGATGTGGGGTTGACAGAAAAACAAAAACAAAAAAAAAAAACACGGGTGAGTGAGTGAGACGTAGAGAGGGAGAGTGAGAGAATAGACGGCCAACAAGAGATGAATACAAACGAGCAGAAAATTGAAACAGAAAACAAGACCAAGAAGAGAAGCGTAAGATCATGAATTATTGAAAGGCGATGGATATATAATATGACATTTCTAATAGGTACTATGTTTAAAAGACTTAATCATATACGTAATACGCAATCATGAAGTGATACGGGCGTATATATATATATATATATATATATATATATATAATGAAAACAACAATAACAGCAACAACAATAATGAGAATAATAATAAGATGGGCTACAGCAAATAGTCTGCTCCATACCACAGATTTGCTTGTCAGTTGCTTGACCATAACCAGCTGAACATGTCCCTTGGTGGCTGACGATATGTGCATCTCTAATCACGAGCAGTAGTAGTGGGGGAGCATCATAGCCATGTGTTGAGAAGAATTCTTTGGGGTTTGAATAATTCACATCTGGAAACATGGGTATTTTGGTCATCACCGTTCAACAAACCTTGAGCGGGATGGGCTACTCGACCTGGAGAACATTCTAACTGGGCCCCACCTGCAAGGTCATGCGCTGTTTATCTTGATATGTCATCACCATGTCGCGCACATATGGTTGTGATTCATGTTCCTCGTATATCCTTAACAAATCGGTAGTCATAATGGTATATTGGGCTTCGTATATTTTATTCCAAAGTCACTTTGATGGCGCATGCTGCTCTCTCAATAATAATGATAATAATAATTTCTTAAGTAACCTGAAGATTGTGAATTCATTTTAGCAGACTAATATGAATGCACCAACAAACATATAGCATCCAATGGTAATCTATTTTCCTCTGATGATATTATGCTCATGTCGCATAAACGTAAGTTTAATGATCATATATTATTAATAGAAACGTCTGTAAGTGAAGATGAAAAGATTACTGTTAATAATCAGCAGTTATTAACTTCCCAATCACCATTTTCTTCTTCTTTTCTATGTATATACGTATATTACCTGATCGACTGGAATAACGGATACTGTTATACATCGCTGGTCACTATGCACTTTGCATAAGTTTTAGCTTTCGACTAAAGCAATCCCAGTGGCTAGGTGAGCCGGTTAACAATACTCGTGACTGAGAGAATAGACTACCGCAGTATGATCCATTTGCAGCCGAATGGACTGGAGAAGCAGAAATGCAGTGTTTTATTCAAGAATACAACTTGCCGCTCGATCTTGGAATCAAACCCACGATCTAGTGATCACGAAGGCTATACCCTAATCTCTAGATCACGTGCCTTCGTATGTATGTCATTATTCAATGTTATTTCAAGATTTTTTGCCAATAGAGAAAGAGCCGGTTTCTAACATCGATCCAAGGTACCTTCATTGGAATTTCAACACCAACAACAGGGTTTACTTATATGTATGCATATATGTTTGTATGTATGTAAGCATGTGTGCATGTATGTATGTACGTATGTATGTATGTATGTATGTATTTATGTATGTATTTATGTATGTATACGTGCAAATTTATATGTCTTGTTTTATGCATGCTTTCTGATGCATATACTTGCATATCTAGACATGCTCATATATACTTAAACGATAAGCTTCTGGCACGTTTTACAAATTCATATACTTGCAGTGATGGACTGGATCTGTAATCTTGAAATCAGCTTTCTCCTCTCTGGTTTTGAGAAGCCTAATCTCTCAAGATTGATATTTAGACAGTGTGTTAAGATATCCCAGTACCGCAAAAATTACGGGCATAAACCTGAACTCGTAACCGGGATAGAGTAACTGCAGATTTCCCGATAATTTAGCGTAGGTATTCTCTTTTAACTGATCTTCAGCTTTGTGCCAACATTTCTTGGGCAGCTGATTTTTCACGATTGTACACCGTTTTCCTTCTCTTACCCATATCATTATATTAGGTCTATTTTTTGCTCTACATGTGTTTTGTTACAGGCGTCATGCATGTAGCTATGTATGTATATA
>NC_068991.1:69372235-69374345 GCF_001194135.2 Octopus bimaculoides
TGTGTGTGTGTGTGTGTGTGTGTGGCTATGTACGTCTGCATGTTTGACAATGGATATACGTATAAATAGCTAGGTGTGTGTGTATATGTGTATACATGCCCGTACATCTATATATGCTTGTGCATATATATATATATATATATATATATATATGTGTGTGTGTGTGTGTGTGTTTGTGTGTGTGTGTGTGTGTGTGTACGTTTATGTATGCGAGGCTATTTATGCATGGACGTATGATTTGTGCATGCCTATATCCCCAGTAACTGCGTGCTACTTTTTTTTATTCTGTGTCTGTGTGTGCGATTCACAGTCACCAGAGTTAAGCTTTATTTATTTATTTTTTTTTTATCATATGCCATATTGCTTGTGTCTGTGCGTTCGTCACAGCAAAGCTCTTCTTCCCACCTCTACGAATGGCAATCACATTGTATATGAGAACGAGCACATATGATTGTTCGCGCACAAGCGTGTGTGTACGTGTGCTTACAGAGCTAAGTTGTGTTTAAAACTCTAAAAACAACTTAGTTCTGTAAGTACATGGACAAATTTTGGCCTGCGGTACATTCTGAATGGTATAACTAAACGAAAAATTACCGTGACTGTTTATTTAAGCAATGCGTCCCGACTAATGATGAGCCGTGTCACATGTGGCCCGCTTCTCCCATGTCTGAATTAAATGCAGACTTAGAGATCACAAAAAAAACGGTTGATTATCAGGATTATTAGAGTGTGGGATAAAGTTCCATCCTGTATTTCATCAGGGCTTTCGTTGTTTTGAGTTCGAATCACGCAGCAGTAAACCTTTCTATTTGGGTCCCAAAAATAATAAGTCAGGTGCTATATATATATAGCTAACATGGGTCAATCAGATAATTCTGATCACGTGCCACAATTAAAGATGCTGTCTACAGAGAAAGAAATGTATATCTGCTTCTCTAGACTTGAGCATGCGTATATTCTTCCTTGCACGTGCACATGTATCTTTCTATCTATCTATGTCTGTCTATCTTATTTTTTTACTGCCCAGAGGGGGATACGCATATGAGCGGACAAATGGATTAAGTCGATTAAATCGACCCCAGTGTGTAACTGGTACTTATTTAATCGACCCCGAAAGGATGAAAGGCAAAGTCGACCTCGGTGGAATTTGAACTCAGACCGTAGCGGCAAACGAAATACCGCTAAGCATTTCGCCCAGCGTGCTAATGTTTCTGCCAGCTCGCCGGCTTGTCTATCTATCTATCTATCTATCTATCTATCTATCTATCTATCTATCTATCTATCTATCTATCTATCTATCTATCCATCTATCCAGAGACACACACACAAACACACACATATAATTATATAAGCACACAAACATGTGTGTGTGTTTATATACACACGTGTAATTATATATACTTATATACATATACTTGTTGTCTTGGCTATGTCTTAAAATTCCACTCTGTAGTGAATTCCAGGTTATTTAGGACTGTGGAACCATTTCTTAGTCACTATTTTACCCAGATCAACTCTGACACGGTGTTGTAGCACTTGTTAGGGCCCCGGCTATCGTTTAACTAGGATGTGAACCACTAGGACTGAAGGACACCTAGTCCTCGTTAATTCGCATGACAGAATCAGAAATTTTTCTGCTCTAGGCACAACGATCGAAAGTTTTGGGGAGGGGACAGATCGATTAGATAGATGCCAATATGCAATTGTACTTTATTTATCGACCCCCGAAAGGACGAAAGGCAAGTCGACCTTGGCGGAATTAGAACTAAGAAAGTAAATGAATAAAGCAGAATTGCAGTCCGTCACTGTTCGTTTAAAATTTGGTTGCGCCACTGATGTGAAAGTTGAATGCGATGAAAAGGGGGTTTCATTTCAATTTCTTCATTCAAAATAAAACACAGAAACGCCAGAAAAATATATCCGTAAGACACACACACACACACACACACACACACACACGTGTGTCTGTGAGTGTATGTGTCTATGAATAAATGCGTATGAATGTGCATAAATATATGTATACATATACATATAGATATACATATATGTATGCATTTCTATATATATAAATATAGGTTTATATATGTATATATATAGAAGTATATATACG
>NC_068991.1:69374909-69375520 GCF_001194135.2 Octopus bimaculoides
ATATATATATATATATATATATATATACATATATTTATATGTATATTTGTATATATATACATATATATATATACAGAAACATATACACACACATATATACACATATACACTTTCATTCATATATATATGTACATACATATATATTGATAGCTATAGATATACAGAAATGCACATGTATATATACACACACATACACACATATAGGTAAGTAAATAGATAGATAGATAGATAGATAGATAGATAGATAGATAGATAGATAGATAGATAGATAGATAAATAGATAGATAGATAGATATGGGCGAGTGGAGTGGTCAAACGAAAGAACGAGGCACTAAATACAGTAGAAGTGACTGCATTAAATAATATATGTAACTCCTGCTAAATGTGGTGAGTGCCTTGTTTTCTAGGACCCTGGTCTCCGGTAGCCATCTTGGCGTCTTCCCGTCGTTCCTTTCGGCTAAATGAGCTCGACTAGGTAGGTTTCTGTAAAAAGCTAACGAAACCTTAAGTTTCCATCAAAGTGTTGTAAAAATAACATACACAGACACAGACACACACACACTAATACATATACATACATACATACATACATACATATATATATATATATA
>NC_068991.1:69375601-69380708 GCF_001194135.2 Octopus bimaculoides
ATATATACACATGTATATATATATATGAGTCCATAACCCTTCAAGTAGCTTTAGCGAGATCGAGAGCTGCGTTCATGTTCGGTCCCGCCATTTTGTTTGCTACAACTTCACCACTTGAAATCTCTTCTATTATTGGGAATTTCATGAATGAATGAGTTTGATTTGCGTTTCTTGCCTTGAGATCGGCTAATACGGAACTCCTGACAAGATGAGATTCAGTTTTGCGTTGAAACCTCCTAAATCCATGCTATACAGATCTCTCAGGCTTTGGGGGAGACTAGTGAAAGCTGTGGGCCCTTGAAACCCAAAGTTTTGCAGTATGTTTGGCATTCGGCAGTGGCAGTCCCGTTCTGCTGCTTGTGTAACTATTACTGCCAAACCTTTATGCAAGTCCTTCCGTGATCATTACATATCTTTCCCTCCATCGTTCTAGGGAGTAGACACTCTTACTTTTTCAGCCTTTCCCAGCAGCTGACTTGTCGCATTAACACGAGTATCTTTCTGTAACTCTGCTGGAATGCTTCGAGTTCCGCTGTTAATTTTACACGGTGTGGACACGTTAGTTGGGAGCAGTAGCTCATAGGGCTGAGTTTATGTGTCCATCAGAGCAACATCATGGTTACTTCTTTCGTTCCGAAAGGTTAAAGGATCTAACCAGTCAACCGTCTGTATTTTGTTGCCAACTTAGTAATATTCACCTGGAAACGTGCATCATTACTAAGGAATTGCAGAGGCCCAATGGAATACCATTCACAATGTGTTTCTTTAGAGGTGGCTCCACTGGCCACCACTGCATGACTTCTGTCTTCTAAAATGTCGTGACATCACACACAAACTCTTCAAGCTATGTCGAATTTAAGTAGCTTGTGTTCGACTTTGTAAAGTCGAGCTATATCCCTTGTCCGTTTAAGTTGTTGAGCAGCTGTTTAAACACCCAGTTGTAGTGCTGTAAGAGCTGTGTCAGACAGGTACTAACGGGTCAAAAACCCTGCTGACTGTCAATCAGAAAGTCATTCTCTTTAATGAATAAAATTTCCTTCAGATTCTTCATGCCATAACTTTGCTGATGTGTGATATCAGAGATCGGACTATAATTTTTAACATCTGCTCTGCTTACTTCTTTATGGACAGGGCGCACTATTCCCTCCTTCAATTTGCTTGGGAGCATGCTACTTGCAAGGAAGCTTTGAAAAAGAAGTTTCACTGTTGTTTTTGTAAGAGCTCATTTGTATGATTTAAGAGGGATTGCCGGGAATCCATCAGGATCAGAAACTGAGTTTGCGTCTACCTCATCTATAGCTAATAATTACATCAGCTTTAATATCGATGTAATCAATGACTACTGCCTCCTTGGTGGTAAGTGTATCAGCAAAGAACTCCGATGGATTGTTCACGTCTCTGTGTCCTAAAGAGGTAATGAAAACATTTTAAATTCTACGTTCAGTATTTCACTTATCCTTATAGGGTTTCCTGTGAGGGTACCTTTCTTTTAGAAGATAGGCCCTATCTTGTAGTGTAATGAGGCTGTTTATTTGACAAAGCAGCAGGTTTCTGTTACTTTGACAGAAATCTGTTAATTTGACAATGTAACAGATAGATAGGTTTTGATTTAAAATTGCTGTTGACTTTTTCTCAATTCCTTCAATGTTATTTTCAGGCGGGATTTTCCCCGACTTTTGAGATGTTTCTTTGGGCGTTTTGTCTGCTTTGTCCCTCGTCTCAAAAAGTTTCAACTCCTTGGAGATCTCGTTTTTATGAGCTGCTTATGTATAAAAAAAAGGGGGAGCAAAACAGTTAATCAGGATCCACACTTAGGGCAAGTGATCGATAATATAATATTTCCGGACGTCTATCAATGAAATAATACAAATGAAATGATTACTGAGGAAGACCATGCCTTTAAAAATTTAGACAAAATAATAAAATTATTTATACATTTGTAAAACAAAGTATAAAGCCACTGTTTCATCTGTGGATCCAGAGATTGATTTACTCAACATTCTTTTTAACAAATCCACAAATATAGTGGAGAATCAGCAGAAGAAATACCTGTTGTGGGTTGTGGGATCCTGGTGCGTTTAACTGAAGCTTTATTGAGGAAAATAACTCCGTAGCTCATAGCATGTCTCCCCTAATATTTCTTTCAGCATCATGGATTTTATGACAGCTATCTGAAAATTGAAATCGACGGGTTTACCTTGACGGGTTTACCGCTAGTGTCTTGAATGAGTTCAGTCATTAACTCGCATTTTCTTTTACTAATCTGTGAAGCAGAGCGTTGGATTCAGCTTTTATACATGGACATTCTAACATTATACTTATTAAGAATGGAAATAACGCACTCAAAATGAATTATTCCATCACTTATGAACTGCTCGTATCATTAACGTATTCAAGAGGGTGATCAGATTAACATAAATAAACACCTACCCAGAGAGAAATGTTGTCATAGATTTCTGCTGGCCTGATTTCCGTGGTAGCAGAAACTGTTTAACACAACTTCTGCGCCACTTAGAAGATTATTGGGTTCCGCTGCATAATTTCATTTCCGGTGATTCCAATAATTCTGTCAGTAGAGCCGAACATAGATTCCACTGAAAAAAATTACCCAGCATTAGAGTCCGGAGAAAGCTACAGCAGAAGCAACCATAATATGATGGACAATGTTTAATCATAAACCTGCAAAGCCATTAGTGGTAAGCCTCAAGTTACTGTTGGACCCAGTTACTGTTGGACCCAGTTCTCTTTATCTACGTATACAGCGTAGCAAATGTCATTAAAAGTATGCAATTCTTCGTTCATGGTTCTAGAAACTCAAGTATGTCACCAGTGTATCCATTGATCGGTGGAGGCACAATGGCCCAGTGGTTAGGGCAGCGGACTCGCGGTCATTGGATCCCGGTTTCGATTCCCAGACGGGGCGTTGTGAATGTTTGTTGCGCGAAAACACCTAAAGCTCCACGAGGCTCCGGCAGGGGATGGTGGCGAACCCTGCTGTACTCTTTCACCACAACTTTCTCTCACTCTTACTTCCTGTTTCTGTTGTGCCTGTAATTCAAAGGGTCAGCCTTGTCACACTGTGTTACGCTGAATATCCCCGAGAATTACGTTAAGGGTACACGTGTCTGTGGAGTGCTCAGCCACATGCACGTTAATTTCACGAGCAGGCTGTTCCGTTGATTGGATCAACTGGAACCCTCGACGTCGTAAGCGACAGAGTGCCAAAAATCCATTGCTCGAACAGAACTCCATTCTAATCTATTTGCTGCGATTTGATGGAAATGCTGTGGTTAAGCGAGGGAAGATTTTAGCTCATCCACTTTAGAAATGTTATACCTCAGCTGGTTTATTCCCTTCCCACTGTACAGCTTCTAGCGTAAGTTAATAGAGATTTTGATACATATTTGGCTAACAAACTACAGTGTATTGCATGTATAACAATATGGGTCCATATGGCCCGCACACTGTGCTCTTGGATCCTTAGAATAGTTTATAAACCTTGACATCGCCATCATTCTTTTTACTGCGTCAGTTTAGTCTTAGTTTGTATAAGGAAACCCACGGTGTTCTCCTTTTGCAAAATATGATCGCAAAATCATGATTATATAGATCGCCTCAGAAAACTCAAACTCTATTCACTCAAAACCGCTGTAAGCAAAATATCATTTGGACAATGTGGAAAATAAACCATTGACATTTTCTTCATAATGGTGGTATCACGATTACAAATCACCCAAAGCTAAGTACACGTAGAATACGCCCCCGCTAGAAAACACGAAAACACATCAACGTTACGTTCTGATACAAAGTTTTGCCTTAACTCTTCTCGCTTTATTCAACATTATACTGAAATAGCAGAAAGGAGGAAAAGCGCATGCCATAAGGTTCAAAAGGTATTTGTATATATCGTCCCAAGAAATAACAGACTGATCATCGCAACCCCAAAGCATCTTCGCAAGTAATCACAACCTAAACGAGTGGCTTATACCGAACCGCTAAGTTACAAGGACATAAACACACCAGCATCGGCTGTCAAGCGATGTCGGGAAGACAAACAGACACACATATAAATATATACATACATATATATCACCATTTCGTATTTTTAATGTCACACATGCGCATTGTTTGTTTATGATTTTGTCAACTACACAATATAGAAGAACCAGTTGTGCATCATGTGTGAGAAAAACAGCATAATTTTGTGATTCACTCTGCCAAAAATTTGGAAACGACATACTGTACCGGAAGAGCCAATACGAACATTTCAGAGTGTTTGAGCACCAATCTGAGGACAATGCATTCTAAGGACATGTACCGAAAGTGATTAAAATCAAACATCAAGTCAACATCATGATGTTTTGGAGTGATCTCGAGTGATGCTTCCATTCATCTTCCCACATGTCCTCACACTCAACACGAAGGCCTCCATCAAGCGCTTAGAGGAGGTAGTGCTGCCCTGGGTCAAGAGGGTGGCTTCTGAAAAAACCCTATGTCTTTCAGCAACAAGCCTCTGAACCATGTCACACAAGGAGGAGAACCCAGGCATCATCCTTAACATCTGGTGATCTAACTCCCCAGACTGCAACTCCCTTGATTATTATGTGTGGGGCGCAGTTGAACGTGAGACCAACAAAAACTTCTTGTAACACCAAAGATGAACTGAAGGCAAAGATTATGGCAGCATTCACCAACTTAAACAAGGAGATCGTTCGGACGAATTGAAAGAGATTCCGAAGTCATCTCTAAGCGATGGTTGAAACCAATGGCGATTTTATTGAATAAATTTACTCTTCAGTATTTCAAGATATTTTTATATAATTTTGGTAAATATTTCTGATAAAATAAAATGTCAAAGTTATTTTCATTTCTGCGTAATTCAGACGACAATTTATTCACCGCACCCTGTATATCATCTATATATACATATATTGATATATAGATACAGGATATGTATCGTTCGCTTATTTCTGGTTATCCCTTCTTAGAATTATTTCCTTCATACTGACCTCTATGCCGCTTCGCACATCGCACGCAAGCGCCGCAGTCTCCCAAGCACTCTCGCCCCTTCTCTTTCTCTCTCTCTCTCTCTCTCTCTCTCTCTCTC
>NC_068991.1:69380718-69381186 GCF_001194135.2 Octopus bimaculoides
CTCTCTCTCTCTCTCTCTCTCTCTCTCTCTCTCTCTCCCTCATACACACAGACATATATATATATATACACACATCCACACTTACGTACACGCATTCAGATTCATGCACACTGATTAATTCACAAGGAAAACCCCCGCAATACATCCACACTCCTTGCAACTTCTCCTCTTACCTTTCCTTACCTGACACCACTTCTATCTAGCCGGAAGGACTATTCCATCACCTTGCTTTCTAAATAACAATACTTGTACTCAATGACCCTCTTACAATTGCAGCCAAACCTATCAAACCCAACCCAATTCTGACATTATCATATATTTTTTACTTCGCATACATTTTTTTTTCATGTTTCTTTCTCTTTTTATTCTCTCTCCCTTTGTCTCACGCTCTCTCTCTCTTCTCTCTGAGTTTCTTTCCTTCTCTCTCTCTCTCTCTCTCTCTCTCTCTCTCTCTCTCTCTCTCTCTCT
>NC_068991.1:69382722-69384116 GCF_001194135.2 Octopus bimaculoides
TACCACCACCACCAGAACCACCACCACCACCACCACCGCCAATCATTTCATTCAATAGTTTTTCATCAATATCATTTCATCGTCTCTGGAAAGGCCTTATACATAACGTTTATTTATTCATTTATTTATTTTACAGTGTCTCCCAGACTAATTGTATCAGACAGAAAGCGATTTCGAACGTTTTACTAACCACGAGACTATGAACTACACATGTAAACAGAGTGGAGAACACAAACGTACCCGGCATTGACGAAATAGGTGGGGCAACCCAAATCGTCTAAAGGGATTCTGAATACTTAAACGTGACCCTGTTTTTCCTCACAAGGTTTGGGTTGACCTCATGCTGTTACAGAATACAATGTTTCTCTTTCCTGTTGAATCTGGCAGTTGAACTGTATCCGGAACCAGGAGACTGCGAAGAGAACTTATTTATTAGACAACCATGACTCCACCTACATAATACATAACAATGGAGCGGATAGGTGCTTGTGCGTGTGCATATGAGTGTGTGGGGGTGTGGGGGTGAATGTGTGTGTGTGAATGTGTGTGTGTGAATGTGTGTGTGTGCATGTGAGTGTCTATATGTATGTACGTCATCACTTAGTTTTATTTCAAGATTTCTTGCCAATACAGAAAGAGATGGTTTCTAATCTAGATCCAAGGCTCCGTCATTGGAATTTCAACAGCATCAGCAGGGTACGTATGTATGTTTGTGTGTATGATGTGGCTATTGAAGTTCATAACAGAACGTGTGTAAAATGTGGAAGGGTGTGTCTCTCAGTTGGAGGTCTAAAAAGACATGTTAAGAGAGTGCATATGGTGGCACCTGTTTCTCCTGCCAACCAACATAGTTGTCCTATATGTAATAAAATGTGTAAAGGATTGGCTGGTCTTAAAAGTCATATAAGGGCATCACATGGCAAGAATCATGAATCATGTCAGTAAGTCTTCTTGGTAATGGCTTTTTTCGTGTAACGAGGATGCAGCTGTAATGTATGCATGTATATATGTATATATATATATGTATGTATATATGTATGTATGTATGTATGTATGCATGTGTGCATGTATGTATGTATGTATGTGTGTATGTGTGTATGTATGTGTTCGTGTGCGTGTGTGTTTGTACGTGTATTTGTGTGTACGTGTATTTGTGTTTGTGTGTGTGATTGTGTGTGTGTGTGATTATGTGTGTATTTCTGTGTATGTGTTCGTGTGTGTACTTGTGTTTGTGTGTGTACTTGTGTTTGTGTGTGTGTGTGTGTTTGTGTGTCTGTGTGTGTGTGTTTTTACGTATGTTTGTGTGTGCATGTGATTGTATTTGTGTGTACGTGTGTTTGGGTGTGTGTGTTGTATGTGTGTGCCGCTGTGTTTATGTGTGTGTGTGTGTGTGT
>NC_068991.1:69384126-69387575 GCF_001194135.2 Octopus bimaculoides
TGTGTGTGTGTGTGTGTGTGTGTGTGTGTGTGTGTGTGTGTATTTGCGCGCGTAAAGTTCTGTTTTTGCAGCCAAGCCTATAACAAATAAGACTTTCACTATATTTTCGCTATATGCGAAAATATTTTTTCTCAAAATGTCTGTACATTATTGTAACATATGAATGTTCATTTTAATATCTGTTGGTGAAAACATCATCGCACTGATTCCCACTCTTTTGGGAAAGCCATTTTGTTTGTTTACATATCAGGAAAAAAATATTACCTTAACAAAGTGTTTTCTCGCCAGTCGAAGGGAATTATCTTTAATTTACAAATTTTCCATTTAATTTCCTTCGAAATCGTCTTGAATTCGGAGAGCAAAGCATAACACTCCCGAGTAATATAGACATGCATACATACATATATACAACAACTACTACTACTACTACTACTTGTAGTAGTATTACTGCTGCTGCTGCTGCTGATGGTGATGATGATTCTTTCTAATTTTGACGGAAAACCAGCAATCTTATTCTTTATTGCCCACAAGGGGATAAACACAGAGAGGACAAACAAGGACAGACAAAGGGATTAAGTCGATTACATCGACCCCAGTATGCAACTGGTACTTAATTTATCGACCCCGAAAGGATGAAAGGCACCAAAATAAGCTAACTTTTTATTATTTACAACATGCACCACACAAAGGCAGATGTAAAGAGATTATATAAATCGTAACTTACAGATTCAGAACGTAAACGCAAAGAAACTGCTCTTACCTCCAAATGAACTGAAAAGCGCCAGGGCTATTCAATGGAGATAAAACAGAACAGTAGTTCATAATAGATAAGTATTTGTTAAGACATTTCGTAACAAAAATGAATTTGTTAGGAAATTTCGTGGATCGATTACAAAAACTTATAAGACGTGGCACTCACCAAGCTTGGATTCGAGAGACAATAAAGATCGTCAAAGTTGCAAATATCTTCACTAAGGACAAATGCTTTGGCACATAAAGTTTCTCTACTCGTATTATAAATTTAGGTTTGTAGTGGAAATTATTGCATCATATGACTACGTTAGCAAATTTCAATTCAGAAATCTTGGAAATCTGAATTTTCAGAAAAGCAAAGCCTATAAAATGTGCATTTTATATTCTCGTGGGATGGGGTGAGCTGGCAGAATCGTTAGCATGCCGGGCAAAATGCTGAAGCGATATTTCGCCTGTCTTTACGTTCTGAGTTCAAATGCCGCTGCGGTCGTCTTTGCCTTTCATCCTTTCGGGGTCGATAAATTAAGTACCAGTGAAACACTGGGGTCGGTGTAATTGTCTAGTCCTCCCGCACAACATTTCAGGCCTCTTGCCTATAGTAGAAAGAATAATTAGCACGTAGGGCATAATGCTTAGCGGCTTTCATCCGTTTTACGCTCTTTGTTCAAATTCCGTCGAAGTCAAATTTGCTTTCATCCTTTCGCGATCGACAAATCAAATACCACTCAAGTACTGAGATCCCCTTCCCACCAAATTCCAGTCATTGTGCCTGTAGTAGAAAGGATTATATATTCAGTTATTGAGCGAAATTGTAAGAATATACAGAACCTTCTAAACTCAATTTCCTAATCATTTCTTGCGGTACAGATTATATTCCTTGTAAGAAATGGATGTAATTCCTTACAAAAACGATAATTAAAAGTGTTTTCTGTGCATTAGGCTATGTACCAGCAAACTTACCCCAAAACCTTTAGATACTAAATTTCGCACAGAAATAGCAAAAGGCACGCATGCGCAGTTTCCAAATCCAATATATTTATTTCTTTAGTGCACAGGAGGTAAACATAGAGGGGCAAACAGGGACAAAGGGATTAAGTCGATTACATCTACCCCAGTATGTAACTGGTACTCATTTAATCGACCCTGAAAGGATGAAAGGCAAAGTCGACTTTGGTGGAATTCGAACTCAGAACGTAGCGGCAGACGAAATACCGGCGTGCTAACAGTTCTGCCAGCTCGCTGCCTTAAATGAAATTCTCTTCGACTTGAGGCACAAGGCCCAACATTTTGGGGGAGGAGAAAGTCAGATCAACCCCAGCACACAACTGCTTCTTAATCCATCGACCTCCGAAAGGATAAAAGGCAAAGTCGACCTCGGCGGAATTTGAACTCAGGTCGTAACGGCAGACGAAATACCGCTAAGCATTTCGCCCGGCGTGCTAACGTTTCTTATTTCTTTATTGCCCACAAGGGGCTAAACATAGAGTAGACAAAGGGATTAAGTCGATTACATCGACCCCAGTGCGTAACTGGTACTTAATTTATCGACCCCGAAAGGATGAAAGGCAAAGTCGACCTCGGCAGAATTTGAACTCAGAACTTAAAAACAGACGAAATACCGCTAAGTATTTCGCCCGGCGTGTTAACGTTTCTGCCAGCTCGCCGCCTTCAAATTCAATACGTTATCAGAACAGTGAAGATTTGGTAGACATTCGAAAGATTCTCCATCTGAGATTCTTTAGATGAATAGATGCACACCGTTGGGTGTGTGCAATGACACCTCATATCAACACACCAACTCACCCACACATATTTACAAACATGGACTACGCTCTTAACTCAAAACGTCTTGTTGCTTTTTTGGTGACCGGTTTGAAGTCTCTTAAGAAGAACTTAAATATAACTCAGAGTAAAAGTATACCTACATAAACTCTCGCCTTAATACGTATATACAATCAAACATTACTTCATAAGATGTCAAACGGTGTTGCAGACACGTGTTTACAAATATATTCTCCAAATTATACATTTACAAGTTCAGACACGTATATCCTTTCAAAGAGACATATGTATATATATTACATATAATATACATACATACGTATGCATGCGTGTGTGTGTACATATGGTACATATGTGTGTATAAGCACATCAAAAAGTTAATTCCGGCTTCAACACGAACCATAAGGTCATTAGATTTGTAAAGAGACTCCACCCTAACAGTAGCTCTCAGTGAGCTGCAAGGGTTTTATAAAATAATAATAATAATAACAACAATAGCGGCAACACAAATCAAGTGATTTTCCAAAATCTAATTAACAGTGTTGATAAAATTTGTTAGCGGGATTCACTTCAAAGGCAACTTAAAATTGTACTTGCCGCTAGGGGGCAGCAGCGTAGAATGTGGTTTTTAATGTTGAAGCTGGTGGTTAGTGTTCTTGTTAATGTAACTACTGCTTCTTGAGTAGTAGTAGTAGTAGTAGTAGTAGTAGTAGTGGCAGCAGGAACGGCAGCAGTAGTGAAAGTAGTAGTAGTAGTAGTAGTAGTAGTAGCAATAACGGTAGCAGTAGTGAAAGTAGTAGTAGTAGTAGTAGTAGTAGTAGTAGTAGTAGTAGTAGTAGCAAGAACGGTAGCAGTAGTGAAAGTAGTAGTAGTAGTAGTAGTAGTAGTAGTAGTAGTAGTAGTAGTAGTAGTAG
>NC_068991.1:69387585-69388839 GCF_001194135.2 Octopus bimaculoides
AGTAGTAGTAGTAGTAGTAGTAGTAGTAGTAGTAGTAGTAGTAGTAGCAAGAACGGTAGCAGTAGTGAAAGTAGTAGTAGTAGTAGTAGTAGTAGTAGTAGTAGTAGTAGTAGTAGTAGTAGTAGTAGTAGAAGCAACAGTAGCAGCAGGAACAGCAGCAGTAGTTGAAGTAGTATTAGTAGTAGTAGTAGCAGTAGTAGCGATGGTGGTGGTGGTGGAAGTTGTGGTGGTGTTAATGGAGGTTGTGGTGGCAGTAATGCCGGCGCCGGTGGTGGTGGCGAAGGCGGTGGGATATTGTGATGGTTGATGTAACAACAACGACGTAGCTGAGTACAAATGATACAGCAGTAGTTGCAAAATTAATGGTAGCACCAATAATAGCTGTACCTACACTAATAGTATGAGTCGTAGTATGAGGAGAAGAATACGAGTTAGAAGCATCCCCGTTGATGAACCCAACACGGATGATGAGTAAGAGAAGGAGAATGTGAGATAACTAGGCGGTAGACAAGGACACTATGTATTTCTCTTGCTTTACTTATTATACTTTAGGTATTTCAAGCCCCAAAGTAATAAGAATAGTTGTAAAAGACAAGCTAGTTAAAGCTTGAATGGAGGTAAACAACGGCAAGTATGAAAGAAAAAAAAAATCACCTGTAAATTTAGAGAAACGTATTGAATTATAAAGCTGTAGTTTGCTCCATCTGAACACAAGAGGAACGATAGTCGTCGATGGGATAGACTTCATTTTAGCGCCCCTCGGTCAGCGTTCAAAAAAATCGGCAACGACGATGCCTCCAACAACGATATCAACGACAAGAACGGCAATAATAATAATAATAATAATAATAATAATAATAATAATAATAATAATAATAATAATAACAGAAAACAGCACTGCTTGGAACCACCCGAATACTCCGAAAGGTGCTCGAAAAATATGGGGTGTTACCTTAGTTGACTGTCAGGGAACAGATGACACTGTAGTACGACTCTAGCGTTAGAAGCTGTGCAAAGGCAATAATAATAATAATAATAATAATAATAATAATAATAATAATAATAATAATAATAATAATAATAATAATAATAATAATAATAATAATAATACAAAGACCTGGAAATAGAGGTAACTCGAATGTGGAATCTAAAAACAGAAACAAATCCTATCATAGTAGGTGCCTTAGGTATAATAAAAAAATATTCAGACAAATACATAACAAAAACACCAGGACTTACAAATATATATATAAC
>NC_068991.1:69389751-69391936 GCF_001194135.2 Octopus bimaculoides
ATATATATATATATATAAATAGCGCAGGAGTGGCTGTGTGGTAAGTAGCCTGCTTACCGACCACATGGTTCCGGATTCAGTCCCACTGCGCGGCCTTGGGCAAGTGTCTTCTACTATAGCCTCGAGCCGACCAAAGCCTTGTGAGTGGATTTGGCAGACGGAAACTGAAAGAAGCCCGTCGTGCATATGTATATGTATATATATGTGTGTGTTTGTGTGCCTATGTTTATCCTTCCAACATCGCTTGACAACCGATGCTGGTGTGTTTACGTTCCCGTAACCTAGTGGTTCGGCATAAAAGACCGATAGAATAAGTACGAGGTTTAAAAATGTATCGCCAACTTAAATTCCATAATAATTCTAGTGACAATTGTAGAATTTCGAGGCTGGTGCATCTAATTAAGAAAATCTGTAACAATAGCCATTATTATAAACCTCCCTTGCAATTTAATTACAAAACAGCGACGGAAGTAGTCTTGTCGAATATAACCACATCAAGTTACAAAATCTTTAAAATCTGTAATATTGCTATTAATTCCTTTAGTATAATATGGTGTATTATATACATGTTACTATGCATGTGTATTATATTTCCTTTTACTTTTGTCTCGTCTGCTTAGCTTTGAAAACACTGGACTTTAAATGAAATGTATAACATGAATTCTTTTTTTTGGGGGGGGGCGTACAGACCGACCAGATATGCGGATTTGGAAACGTCTACAGTTGACGGCAAAGCGAATCAGCTGTACAGAATTTTCAATTTCGAAACTGGATTTAAGGCTTCATTCTGTGCCTTGCACTGATAATGAAAGAGGGAAAATCATTTTGATAGATACAATACAGAAATTGCACAGGATGCATTGCCTTATATAAAAAAGTTATATTTTAAATTATAAAAGGAAATAATAATACTAGATACGAGACAAAAGGAAAAGAAAATGAATGATATCTTAGTTACAAAATATATCCTTTAATAAGAGTAGTGAAAAGTTAGAAAAAGAGCAACACCAAAGTAAAGGCAATACTATCTTTTATATTTTAAAGTCCAGTCACAGATTTTGCTTTCACAAGCAATTAAACAGGCGGGAACAACTCTTGTAAGACAGACATGTAATGTGAATGGCGCAGAAAAGAATCACAAGATCCTTCGAGCCGAGCAAACTGGTAGGAGTCCAGGTGGTAGAACGAAAAAGCGATAATTAGATTAATATCTCGTGTTGCTTCTGACGGTTGCCTCTGATAAGACCTTATGGAGGAGGTGTCTGGGGCCGCTACACTTACGACCCCGCCAAAACTATGGCTGAGAAAATGGATGGTTAGATGGGTGGTATATGCATGTCTGTGGCGGGAGCTTAGTAATACAGGAATTGAAGAAAAGAGGCTGATGCTATATTAAAGATGCTTCAGTTGGAAATTTATGACATGAAACACAACAAAAGGGTCAGATATCTTTCTTAAGCCATAGAGTCATAGGACAGGTTTCCTGAAATCTGTTGCATAAACATTGCCCCCCCACCACCGGAGGTACGAAGGGTCGTCGCAAGAAACCTAAGCTTTGCCAGATGAGTGGAATGAAGCAACATGAATTGCTCAAGAACGGAGCACATCGGTCGGTTCTACAATCTTACAATCAGCAACACCATAACCAGGAAGCCACATGCTTTCACGAATAAGACACAGAAAGAAATGCAAGCAGACAGCCGCACATGAAAGAATAAACGTAAGAGATATATTCTTAAAGAGATTTCAAAACTAAACGGACCAATAAGCTCTGTATAATAAATAATGTAACATCTTACTGGCCATCTCAACACTGGACAACATACAACAATCATGGTTCCAGAAATATTATATACATTCACTTACATACCAAACAATGCATATAGTTAGTCTTATTTGGGTTAAAACAAATAGCTTCAATTTCAAAGCCGTCTTTCCACTGATGTTTATTCAATTACATTCAGTAAGGATTCCGTGCAATTCTGAGTAGCGCCAGAGTAAATGGACATGAGTTTGCACTCTTATCTATATTATTTTATTTGTTGGCGAATTTTTCTCTTCAGGCACCTACAAACAAACGCACATACACACGCATAAACATACACAGACATACGTACAGTGATATATATTTATCCACATACATATGTGTATATATATATATATATATATATATATATATATATAT
>NC_068991.1:69394906-69399906 GCF_001194135.2 Octopus bimaculoides
ATATATATATATATATATATATATATATATATATACATACATATACATGCATATATCTTTATGTGTATGTGCGTGTGTGTGTGTATGTGTGTGTGTGTTGAGAAAAAAAGATGAATAGGCAGATAGATAGATAAATAGCCAAAAAGACAGGTATGTTGACAACGAGGGAGTGTAGATAGAAGATAAAATAATACAATATGGAGATTGACACACAGACGAACATATATGGGCAGCGAGACATATATATATATATTTTATATAGATAGATAGATAGATAGATAGATAGATAGATAGATAGATAGATATATAGATAGATAGATAGATAGATAGATAGATAGATATATCCAGAAAAATACTGATTGAAATATCTATGTTTCTGTAAAACATTTTTCGTGATTCTTTCTTTTCATTTTTTTACCATTCTGCTTGGTCTTTTGTTAATTTGTCTTTCTGTGATTTCTATCAAATTTCGTGTTTGTGTGTTTTATATGCATTGGTTGTTTTTTTATTTTTAATTTCATTTTTAATTTTTTGTTCTTATTGTTATTCGCATTCATATTCTTATTCTGTATATCGAAGTCTAACCTAAAGGGTTAGATCTACCTTTCTTTCTACTGAAGAAAGTTTGAAGATGAGGGAAAAGAAGAAAAGGAGAGAAAAAAAAAGAAAACAAAACCAAACAAACAAACATAGAAAAAATTCCTTCCTCCTCCAATGCTTCTTAAAATGAAATAAAAAAATGATGATAATATGGTGATGTTGACGATGAAATCATAATGATATGGTGATGTTGACGACGAAATCATAATAATAATAATAACAGCAACAATAACAACAATTACAACAACAACAGTATAATAATATTGATGATGATAATGATGATCGTGAGGAGGAGTAGTTGGAGGAGGACAAGGAAGAGGATGTCGACGACGACGAGAAAAAGCAAGACATAATGTGGAGAGATATTAAAAGGATAGGATAGTTTCTACGGAATACTTTGTTGTTGATGAAGACAATAATAACCCGCACCAGCTGGAAATGTACACGCGCGTGTATACATACATACATACATACATACATACATACATACATAGATACATACACACATGCATGCATGCATGCATACATACATACATATATACGTACATACATTCATAAACTGATAGATAGACAGATAGGTAGATAGATATGGAAATAAATACATTCATACATACATAACATATATATTCCTGTGTGTTATATATAGTTATATATATATATATATATATATACATATATGAATTCGTATGCATTATATATACACATAGGATATATGTATATATGTACGTATATATGCATATACTCACATACTGTACGTATTATATATATACGTATATATGCATATACTCACATATTATTTGTATTATTATATGAAATGAACGGACGCGTCCTTTTTGCAAGTAGGTTTTAAGTATATATATATATATATATCATATGCGCACACATACACATTTAGGTGTCTGTAGAAATAAGTACATATGTTCTGTGTATTCTATTGAAGACCTACACACATACTCGCATAACTTCATAGCAAATGAGCAAATGGGCTCTGGTGGGCCATGAGGCTATAGTAGAAGACACTTGCCCAAGCTGCCACGCAATGGGACAGAACCCGGAACCATGTGGCTGGTAAGCAAGCTACTTACTTTTGTTTCATCCAGCTTTTACACCATGTCTCTTAGGAGTCTAGGGTGTAGGTAATTATTTACTGTTTGGGGTAAAACATTATACGGAATTTCGAATCAAGTTAGAATTTACTGCATTGCTACACTTATACGTAGATGAGTATACGAAGTGAAAAAGAAACATTAATCGGTTTGCGACAATATCTATAAAAATACATTTCTATATGGCGTAGTAGTTAAGAGTGCGAGCTACTAACCCCAAGATTCCGAGTTCGATTCAAGGCAATGACCTGAATAATAATAATGATAATAATAATAATGATAATAATAATAATAATAATAATAATAATAATAATAAGGACTTTTCGAACGGAATGGGCTACTCGACCTGAAAAAATTCTAAGTGGGCCCCACCTGCAAGGTCATGCGCTGTTTATCTTGATGTGAGACCACTTTATCGCCCACACATGTTTGTGATACATGTGCCTGGTGTACCTTTATCAGACGGGTAGTCATGATGGGTATAATGCGCTTCGTATATTTTACTCCAGTGTCATTTTGATGGAATGCCCTGCTCTCTCACTCAATAATAATAATAATAATAATAATAATAATAATAATAATAATAATAATAATAATAATAACGTTGAAAAATACCTTAGGAATGAAAGCCCAGGTTCGAAATTTCCTCAAGACACCTGATGAACGCTGGAAAGTATATCAGCCGAAACGTAATGTTAATAACAAACAAGTTCAGGACAAATATCCGCCAAATGTAAATAATGTAAATAATGTATAAAAATGGTTTCGTACCTGCAAGGTGAACGTAAAACACTACATAAAGAGAAAGCGTCATACATAACGATGAACATCATCCAATCACGTCTTACTTTTATGTTGTAAGTCGGTTTGTATAAATTGAAAAGGACAGATTTCATGTTAATTCAGATCATTTTGTAATTGGAAGAATTAAATTTTGAACACTCTCTCAACTGGTCCTTCATTTTGTTTCCAGTGGACAGCTCTGTATTATGTCATTGAATAAAAGATTTAATGATATATACACAAGTCTTCAACTATTTAATTTTACTTATGATAATATGTCAACGGAGCATCTAAGATATATTATTGTATAAAATGTGTTGTGTTCTAGATGCTTATGCTAATCAATCACTACATGATATTTATTAATTAGTATTGATTCCCAGTCGCATTGATTTTTAAAAAAAACACCGTTTACATTAATTCTGGAACTAATTTCACCGAGACCACTTAATGTTAAAATTCTATAATACATGACACCTACATCGAAAATTTATATTTAAAAAACTTTCTATCTGATCTAATTTGTAACAGACAAAGAAATACAGAATCTAATCTCTTACCGCGTCATTAATATTTGGTACATTCAGTGTAAGACAGTTCTACAGACATCGCCAATATTCCCACATGGTTTAATGTATTCTCTTGGAGTAAAGGCGGTGAGATGATAGAATCGTTAGCAAGATGGACAATAATTCTTAGGGGCATTTTATCCGGTTTTATTCTATGAGTTCAAATTCCGCTGAAGTCGAATTTACATTTTCCCCTTGCGGGATCCACAAAATGTATACACCCGTTTAACTCGTGAGCCAATATAGTCCTGTTACTCTCTGTCCTGAATATTACTAATCTTGTGTCATAACTTGAAGCCAATATTTTCTCTTGGGTAATCTCTATATCGATTCGTGGCGATTTTGTTTTCTGCAATTGCCCTAGAGGACACACAATTAACAAGGACACTGTTTATGAAGCACAGAATGATTTAAAGATGATATTGACCTCGAAGCAAGTTTGTAAACTGAGAAAATAATGGGCAGTTCCTTTTCAATCATCGATTTTATTTATTGTGGCGTACTAAGGAGGACTAAAAAAAGACGCATTTCAAAAAACCCCAATATCTATGAGCCGCGAAGTCAAATTAACATTCTATTATTCCATCTAATCTAGTACTATGTAACTAAACAACCTTTCAAAGCGTCGGCGGGATTGTAGATTCGATAGAAAGAATTAAGGCGGCGAGCTGGCAGGAACGTTAGCATGCCGGGCGAAATGTTTAGCGGTATTTCGTCTGCCGTTACGTTCTGGGTTCAAATTCTGCCGAGGTCGACTTTGCCTTTCATCTTTTCGGGGTCGATTAAATAAGTATCAGTTACGCACTGCGGTCGATATAATCGACTTAATCCGTTTGTTTGTCCTTGTTTGTCCTCTCTTTGTGTAACCCCTTGTGGGCAGTAAAGAAATAAGAAACAATTAAAAAAAAAAGGTAGGATCTTCATTATATCACTTGACGTGGTCGTTGGCTTTAACCCGTTGCATAAGTAAAAGCCATTTTACTTCTGTTTCTATTATAGGCATTCAGGAGATGTTTCTGCTTTCGAAACACCTTATTCCTTCGTGCCCATCAATTATGCATACTCTTGTAAAATGCTATAGATACCGCTTTCTATCCTGACTAACAGATGAAAGAGAAATTAACCCTTTGACATGTTTGTCTTTGTTTTTACTTTCTCTTCTCTATTGAATAATTAAGATGTTGTTGGAAGTGGCTGAGCACTCCACAGACACGTGTACCCTTAACGTAGTTCTCGGGGGATATTCAGCGTGACACAATGTGACAAGGCTGACCCTTTGAATTACAGGCACAACAGAAACAGGAAGTAAGAGTGAGAGAAAGTTGTGGTGAAAGAGTACAGCAGGGTTCGCCACCATCCCCTGCCGGAGCCTCGTGGGGCTTCAGGTGTTTTCGCTCAATAAAAACTCACAGTGCCCGGTCTGGGAATCGAAACTGCAATCCTATGACCGCGAGTCCGCTGCTCTAACCACTGGGCCATTGCGCCTCCACAATGAATAATTGATCGCCAAACAATTACAACATATGGATTCCAAATTAAGAAACTTACAGTTTTCTGCTAGTTTGATATCCACTTATTCTATGACCCTACTGTTGAGTTCGGTGACGCTACATTTACATTTCTTTATTTTTTTACTTTTGTTGACAGCATTTCGAAGACATTTTTCACACGAAGGCTATTCAAATATATTATAATGGTTTCGAATATAGGAAAAAATTTAAAGGTTAAAATATTCCATTTCTCCACTAAAGAAGAATTTTTACTAGTTCAAAATAAAAAACAGATAGATATGTATATGAAAATGTAAAATAACGGATTAAATTAATTACACCCCTTCACCTATAGCTTTTCACCTAATTCAAAATCTGATTTTGGAATAAGCACGAAACATTTGCTTCTGGTAGCTATCACGGCATTAACACGTCAATTACAATTTATTGGT
>NC_068991.1:69401679-69403464 GCF_001194135.2 Octopus bimaculoides
GTATATATATATATGTATGTTTGTATGTATGTATATATATATATATATATATATATGTCTATGTATATATATGTGTGTGCTAGTGTGTATATATGCATGTATTTAGATATAAGCATATATGATTTTAATGTTCATTGTGCAGTAAGAATTTATCATTTTTTTTATCCATTTTATAAAAATCATTTTATAACTGTAATAACAGCAACAGCACAACAACAACAACAACATCAATGAATATGACAAAAACGATATAATAATGTTATGCAAAGAAGAAAGATAAAAAGAATTAAGATCAGTTATACATAATGCATAATACATATTGCAAACTGTATCATGTCTTCTATAAATTTACAACAAAGAAATCGTAAATAATAATAAGAAAAGAAAAAAATGTTGTTGATTTGTTGTTTATTACAGAAGCTGTAAGATTGATTTAGTTCAAGTTGTTTAGAGTGAATCAGAGGATAACAAAAAAGAAAGAAAAAGAAAAGCGCAGCATACACACTAACAAACGATTAAAAACAACTCTAAAATGTAATAGGATACAGATATTAGATCTATATTACAACTCGATTATTGCATATATTCAAACAGAAATACTTTAAAAAATTATGAAGGTATTAAAGACAGCAATTAGTTTTGATAAATATCACAAAAGAAGAAATTTCAATACATTGTCAACACTAATATAAGGAATTCTTTAAAAGAAACACGTTTTTTTTCCTCGGGAAATTCTTATGAAGCAGTTCACAGTTTGTTTTTCAATCCTTATTTACATTATTGTAATAATCTTAGCTTGTTGGGTCTGTGTCAACATTAGTTACACAATACAGTTTAATTCTGAAAATATATTGATATTTGAACAACAGGTTCATAACTTATTGGCTTCCGTAGCTAGACAAATGCACGATCGTGTTTCGAATCGTTTTCAGCGACATTGCATAAAATTTCGGAAAGGCGTAAACGCCATGGCAGTCTCTTCTTTGACTCTTTCAATCGCACGCTTTAAAATAACAACCGCTACTCAAACACACACACACACAAATTTATATATGTATTTAGCAATCCGTCTATCTTGTGTGGTAAGAAGCTTGCTTCCTTGGCACATGTTTCCGGGTTCAGTCGCTCTGCGTGGCATCTAGGGCGAGTGTCTTTGTGAGTGGATTTGGTAGACGGAAACTGAGAAAATCCCGTCTATATATATGTGTGCGTGTGTGTGTGCGTTTGTGTGTGTGTGGATGTGTGTGTATTGCCTCCACCACCACCACCACCTCCACCACCACCACTAGCGCTTATCAACTGATGCCGTGTGTTTATGTCCCTGTAACTTAACAGTTCAGCAAAAGTGACCAATAGAACAAGTACTAAGTAAACAAAGAATAAGTCCTGGGATCGATTTGTTTGACTAAAACCCTTTAAGGCGGTGCTCTAGCATGGCCGCAGTCAAATAAATGAAACAAGTAAAAGAATAAAAGAACTTCTATCTGTCTGTCTGTCTGTCTACACATTCATCCATCCATCTATGTAGCTAGATAGATGGATGTGTAGTTAGTTGCTTATCTAGCTAGATAAGGGGCTAACTACACACACACGCGCGCGCACCCCACCCCCCACACATCCGTACAAATGCACACAGACACGCACACAGTACCACGCTAAAGTTCAAACAAGAAACAGTATTAGAACCAGATACTCCACTACAGCAACCCAGAAACCTTTTCTTTCATGTCCGATAGTTAAACGCATAAATAACCAGAGAAAAGATTTTCCACGAGCCTTTCAAGG
>NC_068991.1:69403966-69404605 GCF_001194135.2 Octopus bimaculoides
ACGCACTGGGTTCGATGTAATCGACTTAATCCCTTCGTCTGTCCTTGTTTGTCCCCTCTATGTTTAGCCCCTTGTGGGCAATAAAGAAATAAGAAACTTTAGCATGCCGGGCGAAATGCTTAGCGGTGTTTCGTCTGTCTTTACGTTCTGAGTTCAAATACCGCCGAGGTCGACTTTGCCTTTTATCCTTTTGGGGTCGATAAATTAAATACCAGTTGCGTACTGGGATCGATCTAATCGACTGCCCCCACCAAAAAGTAAAAAAAAGAAGAAATTGGGGCCTTGTGCCTACAGTAGAAAAGAATGTTTCTTCATTACATATTTTCCACGTAGCGTTTTTTGCGACAATTTAACAGTTTTAAGAGTTAAATAACAGTTTTGATAGATAATTTAACAGTTAGTTTTAACTAAATGTATACACGTTTCTGTTCCATTGTTTAGAATCTGCTAGCAATCACGTACATGAAACATGAAGTTACAATTTGTGAAGTTTCATTTTTCAACGTGTCTTCTATCCATCCATCCAACCGTCCATCTATCCATCGACGCATTAATCCATTCATTCACCCATCCATCCATTCATTTTTCTCTCCATCAATCTCTCCAGCAATCAATACATACATGCATTCATGCATACAC
>NC_068991.1:69404615-69405302 GCF_001194135.2 Octopus bimaculoides
ATATATATATATATATATATATATATGTGCGTGTGTGTATGTGTGTGTAGACAGTCATTTTAAAATATATATATATACACATATATATATATTAGAAATATATATGCACACATATATAAATATGTGTATCCATGTCTTTATGTATTTAAGAATGTGTATATAAGATAAGCATTTCCTGTTACGCTTGTTTCAGCAACATCTGCCTCGGGACTAACTTAGACAGGTTTCATCGGAGACACAAAGAACATGGAATTGAAGAATGAACTTTATATGATAACGATATTAATTTCAAGTTGAATATGTTTAAAGTTCCTTGCCCCTACAAAAACGAGAAACGAGTAAAGACAAAGAAGAGAATTGTAATTATGTACTTAATCTTCCTCCCGAGAGACATATCAATTCTTTTTTAGCAAAAGATAACTTTGTGCGACATTGTGTGTGTATAGCGGTGCTATATCCATCTACGAGCATGGTGGTATGAAAATGTGTATTCATAATTGTACGTACGCATGTATATAAATGTATATATACACACACACACATATATATATATAAATATATATATATATATGTGTGTGTGTGTGTGTGTGTGTGTATGTGCGAGTGTATATGCATATACATATATATATTGATAGAAAAAACAACAAAAGAAAGAGACCTCGATACAGATATATATATATATATATA
>NC_068991.1:69405536-69406396 GCF_001194135.2 Octopus bimaculoides
TATATATACGTATATATATATACCTACACTCTCTCTCACATGCACACATACACATACAAATATATTTATAAGTATACACACGTATTTATGTGTGTATATGTGTATGCGTGAGTGTGTGCATGTGCGCGTAATGCTTTGTCTATATATGTGTTGCTTTTTTAAAAAATTATTTGCATTCCTCGTAATATAGAAAGTGCAGGGTTTTTTGTTAGTGAGAAAGAAAAGTCTGTCGGTGGAATTCAGATAACAGCAATGGTGGATTGCTTTATGTTGAGCTTTAGAAAAACGTTGGATGTTTTTACTGTTCCGCTTACAAATTGAATTAAATGATATGTGAGTTGGTCACTTACTTTGTTTGAAAAACTAGCCTTTTGAGATAGCTATGAAGTTATTAGTTATCATAGAGAAACGCACCTATAATTACAGGTGAATATGCGAAGATATATTCTCTGTAGAGAAGGTGTAATTTTTGAACCTGTTCCCTCCTGTAAATACTCTCATTTTGGGAGATATAAAAAATGTTTATATCAAGTTCTAATGACCTCTATGACTCTATACTGTCATCGTTTTTCAACTAATATATGTTACGTTTGTACAATACCTGTTATATTCAGAATTATGTACTATCACTTCTGTTATTGATTAGGGTGTACTATACTCGAAATATCAAAGTATAATTTATAATGCTAAGTCTTTTACTTCTTTATGGAGAAACTTCTGTCGCTGTTAACTGTATTTCTTAATACTTCGAATAACTCTAATACATACTCAATATACAACACACAACACACACACACACACACACACACACACATACACACACACACACACACACACACACACACACACACACACACACA
>NC_068991.1:69406867-69407570 GCF_001194135.2 Octopus bimaculoides
TGTATATATATATATATATATATATATGTGTGTGTGTGTGTGTGTGTGTGTGTATACATACATGCATTCAATCACACATGCATATGTGTGTGCGGAAATGCATGTTGCTTCTAAAGAAAATGCAATCTATTATGGAAATGCATCTATTATGGAAGATAATTGCAATGATTCGACTGAGGTCCTATGAGCCATTTGGTGTGTCACAACGTTTTATGCCATCAGTTGATAAAACGCTGAAGGATCATAATAAAAACTAAGAGGTATGGTAATGAAATACTTTTAAGTTATCACGCAATTCCTGATTGCAACGTGTGGGATTTCGACATGACTGCGAATATTTCTTCTTCTATGTCACACTTTCTTAAATATCATACGACTTAAAACGTTTGAATAACCGGTGACGTGTCCTCACTGCTACAAGTGAATTAACTTCATATACTATAAGTAATAAAATATAAAGTACTTAATGTTTTAAATATATTTTTCCGAAGTGGCAGTGTGGTAAGAAGCTTGCTTCCCAACCACATGGTACCGGGTTCAGTCACACTGCGTGACATCTTGTGCAAGTGTGTCCTACTGTAGCTTCGGGTCGACCAATGCCTTGTGAGTACATTTGGTAGGCGGAAACTGAAAGTATCCCGTCGTGTATACATATATGTACACACACAAATTTATATATGTCTATGTATATATATATATATAT
>NC_068991.1:69408484-69421599 GCF_001194135.2 Octopus bimaculoides
ATATATATATGTATGCATGTATGTATATGTATATAAATCTATATCTCTCTCTATACATTTATGTATATATACACATATATATTTGTATACGTATATATATATATATATACATTTACATGTATACATTTTTACACACACACACACACACACACAAACACACGCACACACACACGCACACACACAAAATCACACACACATATGCATGTGTGTGTATGTATGTATACATACACATGTGTGTGTGTGTATGTGTGTGTATGTGTGTGTGTATGTGTGTGAATCTCTGCATGTGTTCGTGTGTGGGTGTGAGCGTGTCTGCAAGTTTGTGTGGGTATATTCTCTGGAGAATTCTGCGATAAATTAGTTCACTTCTTGAATAAAAAAACAAAACTCTCCCATGTTATTTCAAGGAACTGTGTCCTTTTTGCCAAAATTGCAAGATTAACCCTCTCTTAGTCATTCAATCTTTTCTCCTCTTATTTCATCTCTTCTTCCTCTCTATTCCCTACTTCTTTACAGTAAAAAGACTCCACACCAGTTAAGGACCTTAATAATCTTTATATCTTTGACGGCATCGCTCACTGGTAATTAACCCTAATTAAATTTTGATTATTCTTCTGAACTTCCAATGAGCAGGTCAATATTTACGGAGCTCATGAAATGAAAAAAAATTTTAAATAAAAATTTCTCGATTTTAAAATTTGTGAAAATACCAAAAGTTATATTTTGTATGTGCTAAAAAGCTTGTTTCTCCGCCACATGGTTTCGGGTTGTGTCCCACTGCATGGTGTCCTGGGCAAGTGGCTTCTACTATAGCCTCAGGCTGACCAAAGCCTTGTGTGTAGATTTGGTAGACGGAAACTGAAAGAAGCCTGTCGTATATATATATATGTATGTGAGTGTGTGTGTGTGTGTGTATGTTTTTGTGTCTGTATTTGTCACCCCACCTTTGCTTGACAACCGATGCTGGTGTGTTTACGTCTCCGTAACTTAGCGTTCCGATAGAGTAAGTATTAGGCTTACAAAGAATAAGACCTGGAGTCGATTAGTTCGACTAATAGCGGTGCCCCAGCATGGCCGAATTGAAATGGTTGAAACATATAAAGGAATAAAAGAATAATACATTTTTCGGGAAAAATTATTATTTCGAACCAATTTGATTTTCTTTTTTAGAAATTAGTGCATGATTTGATAATCACACTCCTATTTCGAGAATGGTTACTTTTATTCTAAGCACACAAGAATTGAAAAATATAGAGTCGTCATTGTCTTCTATAGATCATAGGATTATAGATAACTTCGATATTACGAGGGCTCGAACGGCGTGCTGGCAGGATCGCTAGCACGCTGGGCACAACCCTTGGTAGCATTTCGTCCATCTGTAATCTCTGAGTTCAAATTCCACTGACATTGACGTTACCTTTCACCCATTTCGGGTCGATAAAATAAGTACCAGTTGAAGGGGTCAATCGACTTAACCACTTCCTTGTTCCAACATTTGAAACTGATATTATGAAGGGTCAACCACACCTCGCAATTTAAATATCGAACGTTTGCTTATCGAACCAAAAATGGTTGGAACCTCTACGTGGATACTGAAGCAGCTCAGAAATAGTAACAAAGTTCTGTTTTAAGCCCTAGATTATTTTATCAAGAAAAGGCAGGTACATCAGGCGATATAAGCGTAGATGCATAGCATGTGGTAAAAAAAAAAAAGATGTTTTTTACGGTTTTGACGTATCTGAGGCTTACGTTAACTAAACAGTAATACCCCTTCATTGTAAAATCCTGTTTCTCTTGGAAATTTTTAACATATTCCCTTTGGATACTCGATGGTTATTGTAGAAATTGTCTGATGGCTGGTAGTTTAAAGGTGGACCACGAAATACACAACTTCTGTTGAAATTATCGATACAGTACAACAATATTATTGCATTTGAACAGATATAAAAGCGTCAGTTTAGCAGACGACAATTAATCGCACTAAAGCGGGATTGCTAAGTATTTGACGACATAAAAGAAAATAACAAAACATTACAATTTTCGTCGTCTCAATCTTCATTAAGCAATGTCTCTACCGATGACATCACTACCACTCTAGCAAGCCATCACACTTCTCAGTATATCACATATATATGTGTGTGTGTCTTTGCGAGTTTGTGATTATGTGTCTCTCCTCTCACCACTTTCACGTTTCCTACGGTAAACACTCTTCTCTCTTTTCTTTCGCTTTCTCTCTTCCTCTAACTTTGCCGCTTCCTGGAAGTATTTAACCACTTAACTTAATAGCATCCCCTCTTCTACCTCATACCACTGCCAATTCCCCTCAACTAAACATTCTTCTCTGTCTCTCATCTATACCGTTTTCTCTCTAGCTTAGCTTTTCCCTTCAACTAATCCTTTCCCGGCGTAACATACGTACACAAGCATATTAACCCTATACTTTTCCCGTTAAGGCGTCGCGCTCATAGAAACGTTACCATGCCGGCGAGCTGGCAGAAACGTTAGCACGTCGGGTGAAATGCTTTTCGGTATTTCGTCTGCCGTTACGTTCTGAGTTCAAATTCCGCCGAGGTCGACTTTGCCTTTCATGCTTTCGGGGTCGATAAATTAAGTACCAGTTACGCACTGGAGTCGATGTAATCCACTTATTCCCTCTGTCTGTCCTTGTTTGTCCCCTCTATGTTTAGCACCTTGTGGGCAATAAAGAAATAATAAACGTTACCATGCCGGAAAAAATGCTTAGTGACAGTTCTTCCGACTTTACGTTCTGAGTCTAAAAACCGCCAGGTTCAACTTTGCTTTTCATACTTTCAGAGTCGATAAAATAAGTACCAGTTGAGCACTGGGGTCGATGTAATCCCCCTCACCCCCTCCACCCAAATTGCTGGCCTTGTGACAAAATTTGAAACAAACCTGATACTTCCGTTTCTCTCATTAATTCCTCTTCCATGTCCTTCCCCCCTCCCAATGTCTTCTAATCCATCTCCTTTTCTTTCTTTCAAGTTCATCCTTCTGTCCTTTCTCCGCCTCGTCATCGTTAGTGTCATCATCGTCGTCGTCGTCGTCGTCGTCGTCCTTCTCAACGTCGCTGTCATCGTCGATGTCGTCACACATGTCATTATCATCATCATCATCATCAGTGGCAGCAGCAGTAGCAACAGCAGCAGTAGCAGCAGCGGTAGCGAAAGCATCATCATCATCATATTCAACACCACCATCATCATCATCATCTTCATCATCATCATCATCATCACCACCACCATCATCATCATCACCATCATCATCATCATCATCATATTCAACACCACCACAATCATCATCATCATCATCATCATCATTATCATCATCATCATCATCATCATCATCATATTCAACACCACCACAATCATCATCATCATCCTCATCATCATCATCATCATCATCATCATCATCATCATCATCATCATTATCATCATCATCATCATCGTCATCATATTCAACATCATCATCATCATCATCATCACCATCATCACTATCATCATCGTCGTCATCGTCGTCGTCGCCGTCGTCAGCGTCGTCATCCGCATTCCTTTCACCAACATCTCTCTCCACCATATTTCTTCTCTGCCTGTTTCACTTCCTCTCTCAAAATATCCACAATCCTTGCCAACCCTCAACTCCTTTTTCTTTTTTTTTTTCTCACTTTCTATCTCGCTATCACATTCTACCACTTATACATTCTATACAATGTCTTTTCCTTGTCTCTCTTTCCCTCTCCTCTCTCTCAATCGTATCTCTTCTACTTACTCTCATCTCTCATTTCTGTCCCTCTATAATTCTTACATAACTCTCTCTTCACCCCACTCTCCCACAACCTCTCTCTAATTGTCACACTCTTTCACTTATATATTATTCACAACGCTTTCTTCTTTCTCTCCTCCCTTTACATATCACTCGTAGCCTCAGCCTTTCTCTCTCTATTTCTTTCTCTCCCTTTTATAATTTCCCCATTTTCACACTTTTAATATTTCATGCCAAGCTCATTCACCCAAAGCTATAATTCTCAAAAGGATTTTCCAATGGTTCTTATTCCAACTCGAGTTTTCTTTTTTTTATATTCTTCCTATCAAAATATCACACTTACTTCTCTCTTTCGCGCTCTCATCTTCTCACGCTTTCCACCAATGATTCCCCCCCCCCACTCTTTTATCTCACTCTCCGAAAAATTACTCTCTTCCCCAAAGCTGTTTCTTCAGCACAGCAAGCATTAGAAAACATCATGTGATGGCACCACAGTCACAACGATTATTCACCAATAAAGATGCTCGCAAAAAAATGTTGCCATACTTGTTGTTGTTGATTTTGTTGTTATTATTGTCATTGTTGCTGCGGCTCTTGTTGTTGCTGTTATTATTATTATTATTATTATTATTATTATTATTATTATTATTATTATTATGATTATGTTATAATAATAATAATAATATAATTAAAAAAACAAAATAATAATAATAATAATAATAATAATAATAATAATAGAGAACTGGTATGAGCATGTACCAAGTAAAGTTATGCAGGAGGATGGAAAAGTAATGATACTCTGGGACTATGATTTTCAAACGGATCGTGTAATCGAACACCGTCGGTCGGATATTGTCATATTGAATAAGAGAGACAAATACTGTCAGATCATTGATGAAGCCATACCAAATAACATGAATGTTGTGAGTAAAGAGGTTGAAAAAAATCATCAAGCACTCAGAATTGAAAGTGGAAATGGTAAGACTGCGAGAGTGTAGTGTAAAAGTGATACCAGTGGAGATCAGAGAATTGGGCTCAATCCCACTGAAACTTCAAGACTTTTTAACGCAACTGGAAATCCCATGCAAGATTGGTGTCTTGCGAAATGCAGCCTCGTTGGGCACAGCGCACATCTTTAGGAAAATATTATCTGCCCGAGGTTCTTTTTGTGACTTGACAGATGACTAACGAGACCGATGCATTTTTACCTACACTGTGTTACAAAAGAATAATAATAATAATAATAATGATAATAATAATAATAATAATAATAATAATAATAATAATAATAATAATAATAATAATAATAATGGTGAAGCTATGCCAACACTATGGAATAACAACAGAAAAAAGATGGTATAAACACACGCCAGAAAAGGTCACAGAAAACGAGAAAGCAACCATACTCTGGGATATGCCAATACACAGAGAAAGAGAAATTAAGGCAAATAGACCAGATATAGTTGTCAAAGATCATGAAGAAAAAAAATGCTTTCTAATTGATGTATCAATACCAGTGAAGTGAAAGCACGTGATAAAAATATAACTACTGAACAATAATAATAATAATAATAATAATGATAATAATAGACCTATAGAATAAGTATTAGGTTTAAAAAATAAGTCCTAGAGTCGAATTTTTTGTCAAAAACCCGTGAAGGCGGTGCTCCAGCATGGCCGCTTTCACATTACTAAAACATGTAAAACAAGAATTTAGTGTTTATATGATTGGTTGTAATATAATATTGACATGTGATTTACTATGATGTATGGTTTTACTGTAGTGGCGCAATAGCCCGGTGGTTAGGGTAGCAGACTCTAGGTCGTACGATCGCAGTTTCGATTCCCAGGCTGGGCGTTGTGAGTGTTTATTGAGCGAAAACACCTAAAGCCCCACGAGGCTCCAGCAGGGGGTGGTGACAAACACTGCTGTACTCTTTCACCACAACTTTCTCTCACTCTTTCCTCCTGTTTCTGTTGTACCTGTAATTCAAAGGGCCAGCCTTGCCACACTTTGTGCCACGCTGAACCACCCCGAAACATACGTTAAGGGTACACGTGTCTGTGGAGTGTTCAGCCACTTGTACATTAATTTCACGAGCAGGTTGTTCCGTTGAACGGATCAACTGGAACCCTCATCGTCGTAACCGACGGAGTTCACCGCTGTTTTTACTATGATGGACATTTGCTTAATATTTCTCGCTGGCTGGCTTATTATTCTGTTTCCTTTTTGCTGACTCCTATTGTAAACCTGACCATGATACACACCGCTTCATATTAATAATAGAACACTTACTAAACTTGTATATTACAACACTGAAAATCGTTTGGAGCACTTCATACTGAGAACAGTAAAACAATATTTTAAATCATCCAAACTTGCAACACTAAACACCACATACCACACTAAAATTTTAAATAACACTTACGAAACTTCATTATTTCAACTCTAATGTGTGTATGTCCTCAACAAGCTTTTGTTCCCAAATATATATATATATATATATATATATATATATAGTTTTAGGGAAAATAACCAATTTTCAAGAACTCATCGATGAAAATCCACTATCACATATAGAAAAATTAATAATTAAAAGCACAATAAATGAGTATAATATAAGTCTACTACACAGCTATCAAACTTATATTATTTTCCTAGACAGTTCTCTCAAAAAGTATCGATAAGGATCAATTTAATTTTAATTTTTTATAAATTGATTTTAATTGAGTTTTTTACCTGTAATTTTGGATTTTGTCCCTAATATATATATATATATATATATGTATATATATTGCTGATATTTATAAAAAAATCTCAACGTTTTAATTGCCTACAGAAGGAATTCGTTATCTTTCTCTCAGCTTCCGTCTCTTTCTGTCCTTCACTATCTCTGTATAACATAACCCTCACTAATGGCCATTATTGCAAAACTAAAACTACACGTACAATAATTTATAAGGTCATTAAACAACGATTTCAGCACTAGAACAACACCTGGAACACTAAAGGAATATATACGTCTCTTCATACTGAAAAAAAAAGTCTAAAAACAAAAAAAAACGTCTGTATTTATATTTTGCAGAAAATCCTGAACTTGATGGAGGCGTATGAGAACGTCAAGATCGTCTTCCTATGTCCCATGGTGCCATATTGTTGTAATCATTATATCTCTGGTCAGCTCTGGTTGAAGAAATATGTGATGAAGTACAATTCTACCCGTGAAAACGCTATATTTTTTCAGACATGTTAAACGTTGAGGTACGTTATCCAGGATGGTCTTTCTGTTATTCAAAATATAGTTGATTGCCAATGTAAATAACTTGAGCCACTACGTAAAGGCGCTTCTGTAAGTAGTTTGAAGCATGCTTTTTGAGAGATCTGTTTAGGAAAATAATATAAGTCTGATAGCTGTGTGGTAGACTTGTAATACTGTGCATGATGCTTTATTGCACGCATTTAGAAAAATGATGAAGGTAGCTTGAATGTAGATGTGCTGCCATAACTATTAAAGAGAGAACGTCACTTCTACACACGTTTCATTAATGAAGTGTGAGAGAACATGACTAAACCCTACATATCTCATAATGACAATTCTAGAAGACTTCCTACTTGAAAAGTAATTTTCGTCGTTCATCACTATCGTTTTTCACATTTACATTCTGTTTTCTGTTTTTATTTCTTTCTAGAAAAAGAAAAAAAAAAAATGAAAGCTCCATTTTTTTTTTTTTTTTTTAAATTTTTTTTACTGATTTTGTGTTGATCTTGAAAAGAAGTCGCTATAGGCGGCGGATCTTGAAAGAAAGAAAAAAAAGCGCAAATTTCTCATCAGGGTAGAAAAAGCAAGCAAAGAGGCAATCCTGAAATAGATGCTTGATACCGATAAACATCGAAAGATTTTCTAAGTTTACACAAGTTTAGATTAGACGAGATCGGTATCAGTGGAGAAATGTGACAAATATTTTGGCAGGGTAAACAGAGAATGGCAGAGAAGCATTTTGAGAAGGGAAGAAAGATGAATGCATAGAAATCTAGAGGTGGATATTAGTGAGGGTTATACAAAGATAATGGCGGAAGGAGAGAGAGAGAGAAAGATAGCTAGGGAGATTAACGAATTCCTTCTGTAGGCAATTAAAACGTTGAGGTTTTTGATAAATATCGGCAATATATATATATTTGGGAACAAAAGCTTGTTGAGGACATACACACTTGGTCTAATTGAAGACAGAGAAGTCTTTGAATACATCTAACAGGAAAAGCGATGATGAAATCAACGGTTATGATGATGGTAAAACAACAACAACAACAGCAATAATAACAACAACAGTAATAATAACAAGACCAGTAATAATAACAACAATAGTAAACCTTTCTGTTATAGACACAAGGTCTGAAATTTGGCGGGGAGTGTTAGTTCATTACACTGACGCCAGTAATCAGTTGTTTTTTTTTTAACTTATCGACCCCGAAAGGCAAGGATCAAATGCAAAATCTACCTTCAATAATAATAATAATAATAATAATAATAATAATAATAATAATAATATTAATAATAATAATAAGAGCCGCGACAACAATAATTATAACAGCAACAACAAAAACAACAACGACAATAACACTACTACTACTACTACTACTACTACTACTACTACTACTACTACTACTACAACTACTACTACTACTACTACTACTGCTGCTGCTGCTGCTGCTGCTGCTGAGCCAGTTTACAGACAAGTAATTAACATTAATGTTTGAATTTGGAATTTCTCCTCGCCCTTTGTTGCAAAAATGACAAATATAGTGCTAAATGCACCTCGCAATAAAAGGTATATTGAAATTACTGTCAGAGCTGCCACCGTTACATATTGTCATAGGACTGGAAAACACATTCTACCAGAAAGAGAGAGAGAGAGAGGGAGAGAGAGAGAGAGAGATAGGGAGAGAGAGAGAGAGAGAGAGATAAAGAGACAGAGAGAGAGGCAGGTTAAATTTCTGCTCCCATAGGCCGCTGCAAATGATTATAGAAGACTGGTTCTCGCTCAGCAGATAAGATGTTGCCAGGCTTCAAATTTTCGACAAAATGTTACGTATCGAGAAACTGCATCGGAGGAAACACTAATAGAAAACGGAACCACAATAGCAAAATACAAAAAGTAAGACAAAAAAATGTTGTTTGTGTTGACACTTGTAGAGATACGTTTATGCATGGCGTTGTTGTGAGGCCAATATTTTTACTCGAATGAATTAAAACGAGGGCGTTTCGCTCTTTCTAAATATATCTCATTAATAATGTTATCATTTCTTCTACATTACCAACTGCTTTTTGTCTTACAAGATGTATGATGTATGTTGCTTTCCGTTTTATTTGTAGGCGGCTGGGTGCGGGGTCCCGGCATTAAATATTCATGGTCATTTTTTATGGGCGAGGTGAGAATAAATAATACAAATTTTCTATAAATAAAATAAAAGAAAACGTTATATATATTTTTTTATTGTATACACAAGAGACACTAATTGGGGGCAAGTTATGGCTATGTGAATATTTTAGCTAAAAACTCTACTTCAACAGCTACAATGAATTATCTCCTACAGTAAGTTGAAAAGAGGTACTGTACATAAATTAGTTAAGAATAACGATGACGATGCTGGTAGCTGTGTGGACGATGACGATGATGATTTAATGTAAATAATGATGATAATAATGGTGATGATGATAAGGATGATTGTGATGATGATAGAAATACTAATATTAATAATACATACATACATACATACATATATTTATATATATGTATGTATATGTATATATGTACGTGCGTGTATATATATATATATATATATATATATATATATGTATATATATAAGTATATGCATACATAAGCATATACACACACACACGTGTATATATATAAGTAGATAGTATCCTGGTTTGCACTTTCTCGTGAGAAAGAAATTCAGATTCTCCTATCTGACGGAAGGACATAACATTAGGAATGAATGATATTGGAGAAGATTTGTTTACGTTTGACCTGAACTCGGGTGGAAGTGACATCCACTGTATGGTTTCAGACCCATCCTTTGCAGTACATTTTGAATGGGGTACGAAAAATCAGGTCATCACTTTGCAAGGGACTTCCGCTGACACACAATGAGTACAAGATTAGCGACACCATCAATAGGAAGGACACTCGAGAATTCCTGTACTCACGACAAGACACCACTGTCAGACGAATATGTGGACACATGTATGCATACATACATGCATGCATGTGCACATTCACACGCGTGCACACCCCCATATGTGAATATATGTATGTGTGTCATTGTTCAGTTTTATTTCGAGATTTCTTGTCAATAGAAAAAGATCTGGTATCTAACCTGATACAAGACACCTTCATTGGAATTTCAACATCAACAACACGGTATGTATATATATATGCATGTATCTTTATATGTATATGTGCAGAATTGTATGTTTTGTTTTATGTTTGTATTCTCAGGCATATAGTTGCGTATCTAGATATGCTCATATATATATTTAAATGATAAACTTCTGGAAAGTCGAAAATCTGCCAGTCGAACAATATAGCCACACCATCTCAATTGGTTCCTCAAAATCATAACATTAAAAGAAGTGATGCTTGCAGATGCAAGGATATCTGTGATTGGAGTAAAAGAACATTTAATTTATATATATATATATATATATATATGGTTCAAGGGAATTAGCCATAAATATAACTGCAAATTTATACAGTATGATATTGTCGATTTTTATCCGTCAATATCCAGGTTTTTACATATTAAAGCATTAGACTTCGCCAAGCAACACGTTTCCATCGACAGTTCGGATGTTGATATTATCCCGCATGCAAGCAAATCCCTTCCTTTTTTACGCTGATCCCACCTGGGTGAAAAAGAGCGAGGATTCTTTATTTGATGTGCCGATGTGGGCATATGATAGGGCGGAGTTAGTTATGCCTACAGGAGCCTGTATTTTACATTATCTACATCTGAAATTCCCTTTTATAGACGCATCTGGAATTCCCTTTAATATAATTCCCTTTTATATGCAGGAATGACGGTCTTATAGTTACCCGTGATTTAAACGGCCATGAGTTAAATAGATTCTGGAAGAATCATTACTTTCCTCCAAAGATGACGATAGAAACTAACCTATATAATGTAGATTTTTAAGATATTAACTTAGATTTGCAATTAGATAAATCTAAACCCTACTGTAAGCCTAATGAAAAACTATATTATATTAGCAAAGGGTAAAATCAACTACCCATATACTCAAGAATTTTGTTACTGATATAGGGAGGCGAATGTGGTCCATAACTTCAGACGAGATAGTGTTTCAAAATGTTGCGCCGCATTATAATAATGCATTAATGAAGAGCGGATTCTCGAAGATCCAGTATAGTCAAAGCACGACTAGTAATAATAGAACCCGTTGAACTAGAGATAGGAAAGTCATATGGTTTAATCCGGCATTTAACATTGCAGCAAAAACTAATATAGGTAGAGAATTCCTGAGACTAGTTTCTAGGCACTTCCAAGAAAACCATTAGTTCTATAGAATTTTTAATACGAGAACGCTTAATATTAGCTATTCTTGTTGCAAGAGCTTCGCTTCTTTAATTAATCAGCACAACACGAGAACTATTAGATGCAACCACGTTGCCAAAAATAACCAGAAAAATTGCAATTGTAAAGATCAATGTTGTTATCCGTTGGGAGGAATTTGTATAGAGAAAGGAGTGGTTTATAGAGCAACGAGATGGTTCACAAGTACACAACACATATACAGGAGCTTCGGAAAATTCCTTTAAGACTAGATTATATTCCCATCGTAATTCATTGTGATACCTCGAGAATAGGACAGCAATGAGTCTTGCCAAACATTTCTAGCATTTAAAAGAAAATGATGCCCGTCCTTTCAATATCAGTTGGGTGATCTTAGAGAAAGCTGCACCATATAAGCATGAAGCATATAGACGCACTATGAGGTGCAGTTTATGCCTGACCGAAAAGCACTTCATCCTGTTCCAGGATGAATATGCATTGAACCAGCGACAGAAGCTTTTGAATTCCTGCAAATATGCTACGAGGTATAAAATGTCTACTGATAAATACCACAAATGCCATACCAATAATAATATTTGACTTCCGCATTTGAATTTGGCTTTCCCACCTAAAAGCAGGCATCATTTTGGATAATATCGTCTTTACATTTTACGTTTTTGGACCTTCGACTGCTTATAAACTTTTATTATTCTTTTATTTTTCATTTTATTTTCATTGTTTTTTGTTCCCGTTACTTTTAAAAGCACCTTTTTGAGCAATTTGATCTTTTTTTACAATGTAATTTAGCCCACAATATACGTCAAAATTTCCATTTATAATTGTACATCTTAAAAGCCATTTTACAATCGCCTAATATGTGTTGTATAGACATCGCGTATTTTATATTTGTTTTTAAAGACGTCGAACACCAGAATGGATTTGTTTTATTTTATTTTATTTATATGTTATTTTTTATTATAATTTTATTTTAGTTATAATTTTTATTATTGTTTTTCTTATTTTTATTGTTTACTTAATTATTTCCATTGCATTTATTCATCATTTTTATTGTTTATTTAATTACTTCCATCGCATTTATTTATCATTTTTATTATCATTGATTGTAATGCAATGGTGAAGTCAGAGCTTTAATGAACTTAGTAAAAAAATTTTGACGATTTTCGGCAGTCACTAAGTTTTCTCATTTCAAGTTCGTCGAGTCCAAAATTTATATTATATTATCACACTATTAATTTAGTTGTATTATTGAATTTTTTTCGTGCCCAATTTGAAGTTACACTATTTTGAGATTCAGTATACAAGATAAACGGTTTTAAATATAGTCCTGTGCCTATATACGTTATGGTGTATATACGTTTGTTTACGGATATGTATGTGTAAGTAGATTATATATTATATATACACACGGGTGTGTATGGTTGCGTATAGAAGAATATATTACTCAACAAATTCCAACTTTGATTTTCAAGTTTCATTTACAATTTATTAATAAAATAAGATAATATAACATTATTTACATATGACGGATATTTGTCCTAATCTTGTTTGTTGTTAACACAACGTTTCGGCTGATATACACTCCAGCCTTCATCAGGTGTCTTTGGCATATGCCGTAGTGGTTAAGAGCGCAGGCTACTAACACCAAGATTCCGAGTTCGATTCCAGGCAGTGACCTGAATAATAATAATAATAATAATAATAATAATAATAATAATAATAATAATAATAATAATAATAATA
>NC_068991.1:69421610-69423449 GCF_001194135.2 Octopus bimaculoides
GAAGAAGAAGAAGAAGAAGAAGAAGAAGAAGAAGAAGAAGAAGAAGAAGAAGAAGAAGAAGAAGAAGAAGAAGAAGAAGAAGAAGAAGAAGAAGAAGATCGAAAAATACCTTAGGATTGAGAACCCAGGTTCGAAATTACCTCACAACACCTGATGAATGCTGGAGGGTATATCAGCCGAAACGTTTTATTTTGTTCAACTCTCAATCTAAACTCTCCGACGAACGGGAACGTGAATCTCTAAGTAGCAGTCTTTTGTGATATTAATAATAAAGTGTATATATATATATATATATATATATATATGCATGCATGTATCTATATGAGTGTGTGTCTGTGTGTGTGTGTATGCATAAGAAAAGAGATGACAAAGAAGAGACGTTGATTTTGTTGACATTTTTACTTTTTCGACTTGCAATTCTAATTGCCTTTTGGATATACACTTCTATTTATATACATCGGTAATGACTCTCTCGTTAGTAATGGCTTCCCTGTATATTGCACAAATATCATTCTATGCATGCATAAATACATACATACATAGACACACGCACCCACACGCGCGCGCACACACACACACGCACACATACACACACATGCACACGTCTATGTATGCGTTTGTTTATAATGATTAGACGTAATTCATGAACAAATCTGACGGCCATTCTCATGCTATCCAAGTAATTTGAGAATTTAACGTGATAAATTGAACACCATTAGGAACAAAAATCCGAGGCACAATCAGGAGAATGCAGGTATCTAGTGAACGTTTCACTAAGAGGCTGTATACATGTGGTACCAATAACAATTCACAGTGATATTGATTACAGACAAAATTCGCATATCAAATGAAACGTTATTTGATATATAACGTTTCATTTCATGCATGTATATGTATATATATATGTGTGCGTGGTGTGAGTATGTATATGTACATTCTATTTTCTATTTTATATTTTCTCTCCCTGTTTATTTCTGTGTTCCTTTCTGTCGAAGAGCTTATGCTCGAAACGTAAAGGACTTTCTCACTTCCCGAGCGTTAAACTAATACGTCTGTTTGTTGTTTACACACACACGTCTTCGTCTTTATTTTGTTTTTTCGTAAATTCCAACTGTATATGCATATATTTATATATATATGTATGTATATATATATGTAAAAGTGATGGAATTTATAAACATTATATGAATCGCTACGCGCGTTTCCAAGAAGCGCGTGTCTCTTAGAATTCCTGTCCATATTCCTGGAATGGTTACATTTTAGTCCCTAGTATCCGTTCACCATTCAGTATCACTAAACTGTGGCCGTCAAAATTGAGGAGGAGGTTTATAAACATACAAACACAGGCATGCGCTATGTGTGTGTGTATATATATATATATATATATATATATATATATATATGTATGTATGTACGCATATACATATATATATGTGTGTGTGTATGTAGATATATATGAACGTGTGTATCTATATATTGAGAGAGAGAGATTTGTGTGTGAGTCTCTCTGTATATGCGTATGTATTGAAGGAGTTTAGATATAAATGAATATGTAGGTCTCTACGTTTCAAGATATAATTGTGTATATTCATATGACCATAGACTCCCTCAAATACACGCACATTTATGCTAGAGAAACTTAGATACACACTCATACACATTTACATACACATCTCTACATAATTATATATGGATAAATTATCAATCGGTGGGAGTTTTTGTGAATATATACATAAATGAGTATATACGTGTGTGTGTGTGTGTGTGTGTGCGTGCGTGTGCGTGTGTGTGTGTATATATGTATATATGTATATATACATACATATATATATATATATA
>NC_068991.1:69424557-69428213 GCF_001194135.2 Octopus bimaculoides
ATATATATATATATATATATATATACATGTATGTATATACTTATATGCATACAAACCTACAAACATATGCGTGTGTTATATGCTTTATACATACATTTCTGCATATGAATAAATAAAATATGTGTGTTGATGTGTGTGTGTTTTCATTGTATTTTCTGCTTTCTTTTTTCTCCTGCTTGTTAGCGTTTTATAAGTTATATTTTACTTTTCAACTTTAGAATTATCAATCTACAACGTTGAAGTTAAGATAATATGCACTAAATTGATGTATAAAGGCATGTGACACAACTCTCCAACGTAGATATTCACCTGAGTACATGCATACATACCATACGTACAAACATATATATATATATATATCTATGTGTGTGTATATATTATGCATATGCTCGTATATATATATATACACATATACATATATATATGCATACATATATATACCCATACATAGGCATAAATGTATATATATATATGTATATATATATATATATATATATATATATATATATATATATATATATATGAGTGTGTGTGTGTATATATATACATTTATATACATACGTGTGCTTACATCTTGAGGATTGCATATATACTGGTATATAATATGCACATGCATTTTATTTTATTACTGCCAAAGTTAGTACACAGAGAGCGGCCCTGAGCCCAGCCCCTTACCGCCACCAACCTCCTCATCTGACCACCCCGTACCTCCACCATCTATTTCCGTTTTAAAATACATAAACCCGACAACCTTGACCACCCCATTGTTCCGCTTGCAATTGACCTACAAAATTCATCTCTAAAAACCTTGACCGCATCCTGTCCCCTTTGGTTGCTGCCCTCCCATCCTATATATATGACAACAATCACGCCCTTCGCGTCTTCAATTCTCTGTCCTTCCCTCTCGGCTCCTCACGCTTCCCTTCACTTTGCACATCAAATAACCTATACACGGCAATCCCCCTCAACGACGGTCTCTTAGCCTTCCAAAACTTCCTCGACCGTCGCTCCGACATCCCCATCCAACACTTCCACCCTTCTCTCTTTGACAGAACTCTTCCTCACCCTCAACCGCTTTACGTTCGCTGGGGAGATTTACCAAAATGTCATCTGGCGTCGCTATGGGAACGAGAATGGGCCCCAATGTAGCTAACTTATTTGTTGGTCACATCGAGGCCCAATAATTCTCCCAATTCTCCAGACCTACCCCAGATCTATACGGCGCCTACATAGACGACTGTATAGGCGCCACCTCCCTCTCCTGCGAATAACACTCCAATTTTATCTCTTTCCTTTCTTACTTTCACCCTTCTCTCCAATTAACCTCTACCATCTCTGACACCCCTGTAAACTGCCAAGATATCTCCCTCACCAATGACCTTCCCTTCCACTCTCTCACCACCTCTGCCTTCAAACACATGGACTCCCACTTCTATTTTGTCCTTTCCTCTTTCCATCCGTCCCACACCAGACGGGCCAATCCCTGCTCCCTGCTCCCAGTTCCTCCGCCTGCGAAGCTTGTGCAGCCGGGACCATGATTTCGAGACCCAGTCGCAATAGCTTGCCTACCTGTTGCTGCATTGCGGATATCCAGCCACCTTGTCCAAACTGCCCATGCCCACGCTCGTCTAATCGATCCCCCAACCGCACTCCATTTCTTTTCCTTTAAACGTGCTCATAACATACGCGATCTTATGGTCTATAGCACCTTCAACTCTTCCATCTCAACCCGGTCCTTCCCTTGCCCTAGATCCCGCTGTCACACCTGTCCTTTCACCACAAACACCACATCCCTCACTGAATCCAACCAGTACACCCTCCATATAAGAAAATCCTTCTCCTGCACATCTTCCACCCTCATCTATTGCATTAGATGTAATCTCTGCAGGTCAAACGCGCCGCCGGCAGGCCGACCGGTTCACCCAATTAATATCAACCAATTAATATCAAATTAAAGGTGTCTATTTACTTCTTGCATGTCTTTTTATACATATATACATACATACGTACATATATAAACGTTTCTTCTTCTAACTCTGCTCCTCCTCTTACTTTAATGAACCCTCTCTTGACCTTCAACTGCCCTCTCACCTTATCATTCCCCTTCAACACACTCTAGACTTTACCTGTTTCTCCTCGTTCCATTACTTTTTCCTTCTTCCTTGTAACATGGTTTCTCCTACCACTTCTGGTCCACATATTGCAAATGACGCTCAATTGATCATGCGTTTCTTATTAGTTGTAGTCAATTATTTTAAACTCGGTTGATGTACAGCTGTACTGTCTGTCGTTAATTTCTATCCTATCAAATTCATCGTGAAGAAAAAATTCTGTCCGAAACGTTTTATTTCCCATTCAACGTACCTTTCCTATCGATGCTTTATATATATATATATATATATATATATATATATTTGTGTGTGTGTGTATTGTTAGAGAGTTACGTATTTACTGATGGTTATAAAATCTCATATGTATTCAGATATGCATCTGTAGAAATATACGCGTGCACCAACGAATATCTATATGGAGGAAAGAGACAGAGAAAGAGAGAGAGAGATACACAAAGTGTGGGAAAGGGGGTGGGGGTGGGAGAGCAACAAAGAGAAATGATTTTATTTTTGTGTGCGTGTTGATATGTGTACAAGTTTATGCATCTTGAGAAGTAATTGTTTCTGGCAATATATAAGGTCAGAATTTTAAATCTAAAATCAATCTGACATAATATATAATAAGAAGCGTAGCAGCATCTCAAAGGAACATCGTGACTGAAATTCGAAATTAATTCTAAAACATTTTATTCTACGGCTTATATTTACTAGACAATTATCGTGTTCGATTACTTTGAATAATAAATTCTTTCATTTATTGCTACATTTTATTGTACGGCATAAATTTAGCAGACAATTACTCTGTTCTATTCCTTTAAATAACAAATTCTTTTATTTATTGTTACTTCCTGATTTAAAGAATGAAATAAAATGCACCCAATTACAACCGGAAGCACTTATGCGTCTTGAGATATATTCAGAGAAAAGTCCTGTTCTGTCGTGGTTTATGCGTTTGCAGAGATTGGAGCGACCTGTAATCTAGCAGTCATATAATCATGTCTCCACGTCTTTGGTTGTGTTTCTGACTGTATATCGTCCAATAAGTTCTTACTAACTTTGCGTGCTCCTCTGCTTGTTATTGTTTCTTCGCATTTAGCCTGTGTGGGGCACAAAACTAGGATCTAAGGTATTTAAGCAATGTACAACACATATTCTTATTCACAGCTAACTATTGACCACATTCTTTTCTACTCTAGGTACACGGCCCGAACGTCTTGTGGGAAGGGGCCAGTGGATTAGATCGACCCAAGTACGCAACTGGTACTTAATTTATCGACCCCGAAATGATGAAAGGCAAAGTCGACCTCAGCAAAATTTGAACTCAGAACATAAAAGCAGACGCAACACCGATAGGCATTTCGGCCGGCGTGCAAACGTTTCTGCCAGCTCACCGCGTTCAAGCTATAGATTATCATTAAGCATATAAAACAGGGTGGCGAGCTGGCAGAATCGTTAGCAGCACGCCGGGCGAAATACTTAGCGGTATTTCGTCTACCTCTACGTTCTGACTTGAAATTTCACCGAGGTCGTATCTGCCTTTCATCC
>NC_068991.1:69429046-69429816 GCF_001194135.2 Octopus bimaculoides
TGGAGCTTTAGGTGTTTTTTTCACTCAATAAACACTCACAACGCCCGGTCTGGGAATCGAAGTGGCAATCTCACGACCGCGTGTCTGCTGCTCTAAGCACTGAGCCATTGCGCCTCCGACGGATTGCGAATAACAATTAATTTCTAAGGAAATAACCGATACACACACACACACACACACACACACACACACACACACACGTGTGTGCGTATATGTATATATATATATATATATATATATATAAACACATATATACATAAACACATTTATACATAGACGCATATATACATATATATGCATATATGCATATATTTATATATCTTTCTAATTATAAACATACATATATACATACAAAGATGCTTGTATTTGTATATTTACAGCCGAATAGATACATAGAAATACAGAATACATGTGCATGTTTATGAATACATGGAGCCGTTTTATGAATGCATGCAGTCTTTTCTATATATTTTATCAGTGATGTACAAAGACTTTTGAATGTGCATTGGTCTTTTAAATCTTGGGTACATTTCTGTTTCTGCAGATAATTATAAACACGCTGTAATAATATACATTTTAGGTGTACGTATGTTTGTATGTATGTATGTATGTGTGGATATATATTTATATCCACAAATATATAACTTTATATCTATATCTCTCTATCTCTCTATCTCTCTATCTCTCTATCTCTCTATCTCTCTATCTATCTATCTATTTATCTATCTATCTATTTATCTCTCTCTCTCTCTCTCTCTCTCTCTATATAT
>NC_068991.1:69429826-69430663 GCF_001194135.2 Octopus bimaculoides
TATACATAAATATATATACCGACACGAACATACATACAATTCCTTTTTCTAGAATTTTCATTATTTCAACCTATTGAAACTGAAGTAAGACAAAATATATGTTGAGATAAAATACAATACAAAACAATTTATTCTGTATTTTCTTCCAAAAATTATATCTTATCGAAATGCTTTCATCTCTCAACACAAATAAGAAAAAATGGAAATTAAAAAAAAAAGATGAAATAAATATATTAATTAAAACTTGTAATAAGTGTATCATAACGGAAATATCATTGCAAATATATTTATTTGTAAGTCTCAGTAACTTCTCGTCATGTTTAATTTCCGGATTAATTATAAACTGTTAATTTCTAATAATTATCATCCATGGAATTCGTCATATTTCAAATATGTTCTTAATTCTGAAAAATACGACAATAATTCTCACCGCAATCGCCTTCAGCATAGTTATCGTCCTCATCAAATTCTGTCGTCGTCGTCGTCGTCATGGTCGCTGACGTCATTGTCATCAATTTGCTAATCATCATCGTCGCCATCATAGATATGGTTGTCACCAGCAAAACTAATATTTTCTGTTTGCGTGCTTCCATATCATAACTAGTCTTCGCAGACATACAGGCTAACCACAATGTAGATGTGCTTTCTACATAGTGTCAGTACACACGCACACACCCACACACACACTGACACACGCACACACACACACACATTAACACACGCACACACACACACACACACATGCGCGCGCACAAACAAATATATATATATTCATAAAAAACATACATGCTCACAGTCATACATATGCATATATACATACAAGCATGCATATATATA
>NC_068991.1:69436586-69437171 GCF_001194135.2 Octopus bimaculoides
TATATATATACATATCTGTGTGTGTGTGTGTGTGTGTGTGTATGTTTGCGTGCGTGTGTGTTTGTAGAAGAAAGAAATTCATCTGTAGATCTCACATAAACGAAATGGCAAACGTTTAAAAATAGACGGTAAGAGAAATAAACGTGAAAAACAATGAAGCAAACAAATTTGTGAATAAGATAAGACAAAGTTGATGATGCAATATCAGGACCTAAGATATCAGTATTCTATAACGGCTGAATATTGAAGTATAGGTAAAGAATATGGGAGGAGGTTGTTCTCCGGTGAATAAGTTCCGCATATGTACTGAATGTAACAGAGGGAGGAGAAAAAGAGAAAGAGGGAAAGGGGGAGGAGGAAATATAGATCAAAGACAACATGTAATGTCAACATGCAGCGATGCAATTTCTCGTTAGTATATTGAGAAAATATAATAATGAAAACAGAGAAACAACAGCTAAATACGAACGCACGCGGATGCACACTCACACACGTAACCACAAACACATAAGCGTATATACAACTATATGTCTTATGCGTGTGTGTGTGTGTGTGTGTGTGTGTGTGTGTGTGTGTGTGTGTGTG
>NC_068991.1:69438505-69439068 GCF_001194135.2 Octopus bimaculoides
TTGACCACCTCCTGTACCTACACCTTAGAACCATCATGGCATCTCATGTGTCTTTTTCAACCAGATAATGCTTTGAAAAACACGCACATAGATTGCATATACATGTGCGTATGTGTGTGTGTCTATGTATATATATACACACGCATGTCATTAAATGCGACTAGGGTGTTAGGAAACAGTGCTTAAATCATGTACTTAACACATACGAATTGGAGAAAATGAGCATATGCGCGGCACGAATATTTGTTCGCTATAAGGAAGCCAAATGTGCAGATCGTTCGACGAATGTTGAACGCTCATGCCTCATCTTCGACTGCAGAGTCCTTGAGGGAATACGAGCATGTGATTGACAAAGTAGTTTAGTGGTGTGAAGTCGCATAACTGTAAATTTACCCAGGTAAATAGTGATGAATTTATGCTTAAAGAAAGCAAACTGATTGACACCAATATAATTATTACTTTTGGTTTGCGATAATGCGTCCTGAATAAAAAAATTAAATGTTGGAACTTTATATGTTTGAATGACAGTATGTCAATGGTTTAATCATATATATATATATATA
>NC_068991.1:69440619-69442051 GCF_001194135.2 Octopus bimaculoides
ATATATATATATATATATATATATATATATATATATATATAGTGGACATCTTGTATTAATCATTTCTAGCCTGTGAGGAGAGATTCAAAACAAAAAATGGCGTTTTAGTTGTGTGCATGAATAAAGCTAAACGACTTTTCAATTCATTTCTAAAATATGATTTCAATCACAGTTGAGGGTAATCTTAGTGGGCTTAATATTGCAGATTTCACCCTGAATTAAATAATAAATCCATTTGTCAAAACTGAAAGCGTAATAACATTCAAGAAAATTTTATGACCTCGCCTATATCCAATAAAATCTAACTCCATCTTGTAGAAAACATATATTGATAAACTGTTGATTAAAACTATTAATTCATTAGTGTTTCTGATTACATCAGATAACGTATAATGCACTTTCTATTCTAATGTTCCTAAGAGTAACAACAAGCCAAGAAATATCTTGTGGTTAAATCCGACTTTTACTTTAAATGGATGGAAACATTGCTTCGTAATTCATTGTCATTTCTCGATGAACCATAAATATCATGAGAACTTGAGCAGAATAGGTATTAAACGCTTGCTATTTAATGCTATAAACTTTTCAGTTCAACATCTTTTATAAAATCAATAATAACGTCTCATATTTTTTTTAAAATTGTACTGCTCCCAGTAATTGTTATTCACCGGCAATTGCATTACGAAATAAGTCGTTAATTTTATTGAGCTAAGGTACATTCTGAATAAAATATTGGACAGAACTTATACCCATTTGACAAGAGAATTCAGAGAAAAAATTTTCTGGGTACGTCCATTATTTCCAACATCCGCACATTTCATTAACAGCGAAATTGTCTAGGTTTATTTGGTTGGAATTTACAACAAAAAAGTGATATCAATTTTAAAATCAGCTGATATATTCTACGTCACGCTATAACATAGAGTTTTGGAACATTTTGCTTAAATATGTGATGTGTTCTGTACTTAACAGAAAAGATTCGTATCATATTGCGATAGTTTTACTCACAAATGAAAAGACTCGAAATGCACAAAACTGCTTGACATCGACTCACAAGGATTAAATTCCAAGGAAACGTTTAGATCAATCACAGAGATACAATTTTCACCTTCTTTAAATGAATTTATATTTTCATGTTTTTGAACAAATTCATATCTTCAATTAACACTTCTACAACTTCCACTTTAAAAGTTTCTTTTTTCTTTCTGATTGCTTCTCAGGTGTTTTTATACAAGCATTCTCAAACACACATACTCTCACGCACACCTTTACATACACACAAGCACATATATATATAGATGTATATACATACTTATATATATATATATATACATATATATACTATATTTATATATATACACATATATATGTACATATGTATACATATATATATATATATATATATATATATATGTATATATATGTATATATA
>NC_068991.1:69442084-69442866 GCF_001194135.2 Octopus bimaculoides
TATATATATATATATTTATTTATATATTTATTTATATATATATATGTGTTCGTGTGTGTGTGTGTGTGAATGAGCGTGTGCGCGCGTGTGTTTATAAATGTTTATTAAATGTTTATAAATTCCATCCAAGGATTGCTGCTATTAAACACTCACAGATATGTAAAGAAGCAGAATGAGAGAGAAGGCTAGAAAGAGAGAAAACGACAAAGAGTGAATGAAAACCAGATACATAAATAAATAGTAAGACAGCTAATTTCCTTTCTCTTACTAAGTAGCAATTTCCAACAATTACAATATTTACTTGTTAAAAACGATCATATTATCAACAAATAAGTTACCGTAAGCACTCAACAAGCAACTATCTGTATCGCATGTTTATTAAATTCTAGTCTATTTTCCACAATCGTCCGTAGATCGGAAACGAGTAGAGATATACAATATATTCAGCTAACAATATATAATGTCATTGTATGTGTGTCTATGCGTCTGAACAGACACATAAAAGCCTATGTATAATCTATATTTATATGTGGATTTATACATACATGTATTATTTGTATTTATAGTAAATAAATCTTACAATCACATGTTATTGTTGTTTTGTATTTGCTTTATCCCTACTAGTGAATTTATTTATATTTCACTCCGTTTCTAATTTTAATTATAAATCTTCCCAGCAAGAAAGAAAATGTTAAAAAGTCATAGACCTTAAGTTATACGAGCACGTATCCAAACATGCATACAAACACTCATACACACACACACACACACACACACACATA
>NC_068991.1:69443081-69445003 GCF_001194135.2 Octopus bimaculoides
ATATATATATATATATAAAGAAGGCAACGAGAACAAAAAGAAGATAACACGAGATGTAGAAATGTTGATAAATCTATTAGTTTAACGCTTTTAGATAGATAAAGATAAAATCATAATCAGATATACATGGGTGTGTGCGCGTGTTTGTATTCATGCGTGCTTATGTGTTAATTTATGTAGCTTTCATTTTCATTTTATTTTATCTTCTATCTTAATTTTTTTTCCCTCATGAACCTCAAAATAAGTCACGTGAAAGGGCACTTGCCGTCAGCTATTTCATCGTAGTTCAACTGTTTCTATATTTATATTTGCATTTTGAAGTTGCAACAAAACCACCTATCTCTCATTCACTCTCTATTTCTCTCTCTCATTCTATTCCCCCTTCTCTCCATCTCTCTTTCTCCTTTCAATGCTTTCTTTCTTTACTCTCTCTCTCTCTTTGTTATTGTCACACGACCACCAGAATTATATTGTCCGATATGCCAAAGTAATATTCATGCGAAAGACAACGCCACAGCTGCTGCGGCTGCTTTTACTACAGCTGTTGATGATGATGATGATGATAATGATGAAAACGGTGTCGACGGTGATGATGACGATGATGAAAATGATGATGTTGGAGATGATGGTTTTAGTGGAGAAGTTGGTTGTGATGGTTCGATCCTGCTGAACTCCGTGGCCATTACGTACTTCCTTTGTTTGTCGATTAATCAGAAACAACGTCATTAAATCTGCGCATCTTTGTCTCGTAATGGAAGAACACAATTTGTAGAAAATTTAGTTGCTATCTCTAGCATATGGCGGTGCCCCAGCATGGCCACAGCTCATAAGCTGGAACTAGATAAAATGAAAATGAAAAAATATATGAATTTCCTTACTGGCTTATCTTGCAATTATTTTTGTTGCTTTTGTTGTTTAAGTCCAGTTCCGCCCTTATCGATCAAGCTTCTGATCAAATTCATTCCGGACGTAACAATCCAATCAATCTATACGCATTGAACGAAGGACCAGGTTTACAGCCCTGTCCACTTTTCACGTGATAGTGTTTGATTTAAGGAAGAATGAGTTGCTTTGTCAAGCGGTTTTCTCGATATTGTAGAGGTTGTCTCATCACGGTGTTTGTGATCGTTGTAACGTTTGGTAAACACAGATATTCCTATATTGTTGATGGTAACAGTTAATTGTTAGTGATGGTTGGCTGGGAGCTTCCCGACGACTCCGGCAGTGACGAGCTACCCTCAATTTTACTGACTGTAATTTTCTCACTCCGTCCATGTAACCTCTACTTACATACGCTTGTTAATAACGATGATTGTCGTTTTTGATGTTAAGTACTGCAAGGGACATTGCAGTGTAGCATCCAACAGACGGAAGGGTTCCGCAGTGCCTTCAGAGTCCGGTATGGATAGCTGTATAGTAGTAACAGCAGCAGCAGCTGCAGCAGCGTCAGTAGAGCAGCATTAGCAGCAGCAGTATTATTATTATTATTATTATTATTAGTAGTAGTAGTAGTAGTAGTAGTAGTAGTAATAGTGGTAGTAGCAGCAGCAGCAGCAGCAGCAGTAGTGGAGGTGATGTAAAACCGATGCTGTTACTATTTCATTTCGTTGTCGTCGTCGTCATTATCATCATCATCATCATCATCAAAATTGATTTCAAATTTTGGTACATGGCCAGCAACTTTGGGGGAGGTGTTAAGTGTGTTGCATCGTCCCCACTGAAACGATGAAATGCAAAGTCGACCTCGGTCGGAATTTGAACTCAGAACGTAACAGCGGACGAAATACCGCTAAGCATTTCGCCCAGCATGCTAAAGTTTCTTATTTCTTTATTGCCCACAAGGGGCTAAACATAGAGGGGACAAACAATGACAGACAAAGGGATTAAGCCGATTACATCGATCCCCAGTGCGTAACTGGTAC
>NC_068991.1:69445322-69446061 GCF_001194135.2 Octopus bimaculoides
CCACCAACATTGTCCCACTACAATCTAAAGCTCCACCACTCTCAACATAATTAATCGTATTCCTCTTCCTAATTCAGCACAGTCAGTTATTTGGTTATTATTTGACTTTAAGATTGTCAGATCAGCAAGGTGACGATCTCAGGAGTTGATCAATAGTCACTGCATACAGACAAATGTGACCAGAAATTATAACTCAGCAATTTCTACAACTACAGGACTTGATATAGACACATATAAGTGCAGAAAGGATCACACAACACACATATAGACATATAGACAACATAGAACAAATCAGAGTTAATCCAACTTACATATAGAAGCGTATCCATGCATATATATATATATATATATATATATATATATATATATATATATATATATATATATATATATGCATATATATGTGTGTGTGTGTATATATATACATATATATATATATATGTATATATATATATGAGTATACGCTTGTAGATACATGTATATATGTGTTTGTGTGTGTGTGCATGGATAGACATGTATATTTATATGTATATTTAGGTATTGCGTATGTGTATAAAACGTGTGAATGTCCGTGTGTGTGTGTGTGTATGTGTGTGTGTGTGTGTGTGTGCGTGTGTTTGTGTGTGTGTGTGAGAGAGAGAGAGAGAGAGAGAGAGAGAGAGAGAGAGAGAGAGCATATAATATATGTGTCTGTTGATCTGGACAACTTCTGAGACAACTTCAAGTAGAAAAGTAGTTG
>NC_068991.1:69451512-69453772 GCF_001194135.2 Octopus bimaculoides
GAAAAATTTACATGACGAGAATTCAAGTTTTCCTCAAATCAGATACTAAAACCTTAGAGATGTAAGGGCATATTATGGGTGAAATCTTAGATTTGAAAAACTATTATGTTATACCTGGCAAAAAATACACAAATGTATTATCAAGAAATTGAGGTGCATAAAGTAAAGAACTGGGAAAATTGTTACCTCTCCGGAAAAATTGCTTAGTTCTGTTTCGTCCGGCTTTAATTTCCAAATTCAAATTCCGACTTTGACTCTCCTCAGAAATTGCTGGCCCTGTGCCAAAATTTGAGACCAATAAATTGTGGTAGAGAACAAGCCGGGAAAATTAGCACGATTTTGCTTGTCGACACGTTCTGATTTCAAATTCCGCCGCGTTCAACATTACCTTTCGGGGTTGATATGATAGGTGCCAGTTGATCACTGGAGCCGATGTAATCGACTCACCCCCTCCTCGAACTTACTGGCCTTGTGCTAAAATTTGAAACAGTAAATTACGGTCTTCATCTTCATCATCATCGACCACCATAACCACCATTATCTTCATCATAAATGAAGTGAACAGATAGAAGAGGGCGCCAAAGAGATCTGGTCTCAGTGGAATCCCCTGGTTACAATACGTTGGTATTCCTCTCTGTCATCATTTTTCAGCTGCTTAGATGTAAATATCCATTAATCTCTAAACGTTGTATTGTTCAAAATGGGGTTTTCCGGCCCCTTTGGGTAATAAACAAAACATTATAATAATCACTAATATTGTTGCTATTATTATTATTATCATTATTATTATTATTACTATTATTATTATTATCATTATTATTATTATTATTATTAGTAGTAGTAGTAGTAGTAATAGTAATAATAATAATACAAGGCGGCGTGCTGGCAGAATCGTTAGCACGCCGGTCGAAGTATTCTGCGGTGTTACATCTGCCGTTACATTCTGACTTCCACATCCACCGAGGTCGACTTAGCCTTCGATCATTTCGGATTCGATAAAATTTGTACCTGTTACACACTGCGGTCGATGTAATCGACTAGTCCTCTCCCTACAAATTTCAGTCCTTTTGTCTATAGTAGAAAGGATTATTGTAATAATAATTATTATTATTATTTATAAAAAGAAGGCGACGAGCTGGCAGAGTCGTTAGCACGACGGTCGAAATGTTTAGCGGTATTTCATCTGCCGTTACGTTCTGAGTTGCAATTCCATCTAGATAGACTTCACCTTTCAAGCTTTCGGGGTCGATGTAACCGATTGGTCATCTCCTCCAAAATTGCTGTCCTTGCGGTCAAATTTGAAACCATTGTTATTATTATTATTATTATTATTATCATTATTATTATTATTATCATTATTATTATTATTATTATTATTATTATTATCATTATTATTATCATTATTATTATTATCATTATCATTATCATTATTATTATCATTATCATTATTATTATTATTATTATTATTATTATTATTATTATTATTATTATTATTATTATTATTATTATCATCATTATTATTATTATTATTATTATTATTATTATTATTATTATTATTATAAAAATAATAATACGGCAAGCTGGCAGAATCGTTCTGAGTTCAAATTCCGCTGTGGTCTACTTTAAATTTCATCATTTCGGGGTCGATAAAATTAGTACCAGTTACACACTGAGGTCGATGTAATCTTCTTAATCCTTTCGTCCAAATTTGAAGCCTTGTGCTGAAAGGTAAACTTAGCGGTTCGGCAAAAGCAGCCGATAGAATAAGTACTAAACTTACAAAGAATAAGTCCTGGGGTCGATTTGCTCGACTAATGGCGGTGTACCAGAATGGCCGCAGTCAAATGACTGAAACTAGTAAAAGAGTATATACAGATGAAATATTGACACGACATCCCATCCAACATCGAAAAGACAAGAGGCAAACGGGATCACAGCAAACAGTTCGTCCAACAATAAACAACGACTGCCAAGTTATTACGAAAGTTACACATTCCTGACGCAACTACAATAATTCCTGGTTATATAAAATGGCCTACGTAACTATTTACTTATGACATAAACTGTACGAAGGATAGGGTAATTAAATATCTTATAAATTATTTATGTATTGTTTTGCTTTCTGCAAATCCGTGTAGCACTCAAACCCGGATACAGTTACAATACACGAATAGAATTACACACGAAGCTCTAAGTAGCGGTCATTTGTCACTTAATTTAAGGGTTAATTATGCTGGAGAAAGGCAATTATATATATATA
>NC_068991.1:69454089-69456082 GCF_001194135.2 Octopus bimaculoides
ATAGATAGATAGATAGATAGATAGATAGATAGATAGATAGATAGATAGATAGATAGATAGATAGATATTAAACTTCCCTCAAATGGAAACAACAGATGCTGATGTCAATATACTTGAGGCTGGGTCGGAAACCACGATTGATGTCAAACAATTACTAAGTTGTGTCATGGCCTGGATACTCACTGAACGTACACAAGTGCAGAGATACCCTCAATACAATTCAACAATTCCTTGCATCCTCCTGCAAGCTCACCCATTCCAAGCTGAGCAGCTAGGAGCAACATGATATGAAATGCTTTCCTCAAGATCACAACGTGCCGCCCAATCCAGGAATAGAAACCATGGTCGAGTGATCGTGAGTGCAATACTCTCCTCACTAGGCTACCTACACGATATGCACACACATACAAACACACACACACACACACACGCACACATATAGTTCGTATATGCGATCCGAATGTTCTAGGTATAGAATACACTCAAGAGATTTAAACTTGAGTTATTAGAGAAGTAAATACAGGGAACGGAAGTTAGACACAACGTTATATAAAGTATATTAAATACATGAAATATGGTCCACGGGGTCCTAGAAACAGCTGCTGGATTTATCATACTGAACCTCATCCCCTTTAATTCTCTATATCATTTCTATTCTGTATGCATATATACATTTTTTGTACGTAGTGTATTTAATATACTGTCTATATTGATCTATCTAACTTACTTTCACTACATTTACTTATATACAGTATATGTGTGTGTGTGTGTGTGTGTGTGTGTGCGTGTGTGTGTGTGTGCGTGCGCGCGCGCGTGTGTGTGTGTGTGTGTGTGTGTGTGTGTGTTGTGGTTGATGGCATCCACTCATCAACAGGAAAGTCATCAGCGGAGTCCCGCAGGGTAATGTGTTGGGTCCACTTCTTTCTATTGTCTATATCAATGACATTGCAGATTCAACTGAATATAGCACCTTTAAAATATTTGCAGATGACTGTACGCTCCATAAAGTCATTAAGGGTGCATATGATCGAACAATGCTTCAATCGGCCCTATGCGGAGTAACCCAGTGGGCACTAAAAATCAATATGCAGTTGAACGAGGAAAAATTTGAGCTCATCCACTTTGGAAGAAAGCACAGTCAAACAACCATATACACTACCGTTGGGAGACCTACTTGAACCGTCCGATAATATTAGAGGCTTAGGTGTAACTGTCGACAGCAACCTTAGTTGGAGTGTGCACATCAACAAAAAAAGTCGATGTTGCCCGCAGAATGTGCTCATGGATCCTCAGAACATTTCAATCTAGGGATCATGAAACCATCATCCTTTTCTTCTCCCCATTCGCTAGACCCCCACCTAGAATTCTGCTGCCCATTGTGGTCTCCCTACAAAAAACAGAGGATCCTCCTACATAATGAGGATCTAAGCGCCACAAAGATCAATCACAAAAAAATAAATGGCATTACGGGACTTGATTATTGGGCTCGACTTAAACAGCTGAAACCCTATTCTCTGCAACGCCGCCGTGAGCGATACGCTATTTGCACCACGAGGAAAATATTCCACCAATATTGTCCAAATGATATCGGTATTATGTTTACAATTGACCCAAGACTAGGCCCCCGTGCAATGAGACCCCTACAAAGGTTGAGATCACATCACATAAAAACCTTGCGACACAATTTCTTCACTGCAAATAGTCCTGCACTTTTTAATGTTATCCCTAAAGAAATTAAAGTAGAAAAAGACCCGACAACTTCCAAACATTACCTGGACAAGTTCCTGCAGGAAATACCGGATAAATAACCTACACATGGATACGTTTCAACCAACAACACTCTACTTGTGTAGTCCATCGTGTCCCGAAATAATTAACTAAAATACTTTTTCCAGGTAGTGCTTTTGAGTTAGTCATGGCGTGGGCCGATAATGGCCGAAACCAATCTAAGTTATGTAAGTTAAACATATATATATATATATATATATATATA
>NC_068991.1:69456142-69458298 GCF_001194135.2 Octopus bimaculoides
GATCTATATATATATATATACATATATATGTATAATGTACTGTTCCGTGATGGTAAGATTAACACCAAAAGTACTCTATCTGGTAAGAGATAAATGTTATTTAATAGACAACAAATATGCTTTATGTGCTACTAACTACTTCATATGTTGAGAAATACCTCAATATATATACATATATACGTACGTATCGTAGATCAAGATGGGAAGGATAACTTCCCTTGGCAAATACAGACAGGACACAGAAGTGTGTCGATAGCCAGCTGGAGGAGATGTCCTCCTGGGGCTAAAAGCAACAGTAACATCCACCCCTCGGGGTCAGCCACATTTAAGTGGCAAATATACTTCACTATATATACATAATTGTCTTTCTCCAGCATAATTAACCCTTAAATTAAGTGACAAATGGCCGCTATTTAGAGCTTCGTGTGCAATTCCATTCGTGTATCCGGGTTTGAGTGCTACACGGATTTGCAGAAAGCAAAACAATATATAAATAATTTACAAGATATTTAATTACCCTATCTTACGTACAGTTTATGTCATAAATAAATAGTTACGTAGGCCTTTTTATATAACCAGGAATTATTGTAGTTGCGTCAGGAATGTGTAACTTTCGTAATAACATGGCAGTCGTTTTTTTATTGTTGGACGAACTGTTTCCTGTGATCCCGTTTGCCTCTTGTCTTTTCGATGCTGAATGGGATGTCGTGTCAGTGTCAATATTTCCTCTGTATAATGTCTGTAATCAAGCATAGACTGCATTAAATTAAACCCTAGTGTTCAAAATATTAAAGGTTGTTTTTGTCGAAGAAACTGATCCCAGATCTTATTTTAATCCTTGGTCACTTCGTCTATCAGTCTCTTATGCCGTCATACAAAGTTACGCGTATGTAAAGAAGAACAACGCTGGTTGTAAAACGATGCTGGGAGAAAATACAAACTTTAAGACATACACGCATACACACGCACGCATTCACACACACACTCACACACATTCACACACACATTCTCACACACACGTGCACAAAGAGACGAACTTACACTTACACACACGCGTGCGTTCGCGCACACACACGCATACACACATACGCATTCACACATGCAGATTCACACAGACAGATTCACACTTACACACAGTACATACACACATGCTCACACATACACACACATGCACACAGAGAAGACTTAAATTTACACTTATACGCACACACACACATATATATACACGACATGATTCCTCTCAGTTTCCGTCTACCCTATTCACCCACAAGGCATTGGTTACTCTAGAGGTATACTATAAGAAAATTGCACAATTACCGCCCAGTAGATTTCTGGTTCAGTATCCTCTCCGTAGCGCCTTGGGCAAACGACTTCTTCTATAGCCCCGGGCCAAAGAATGCCTTTTGGGGAAATTTACGTGGAAACTGTTTTGAAGCACGTCTGATATAAATACATATGAAAAGAACTTACATCAGTTGAGTGATTCCTTAGCAACTGTATTATGTGAAATACTCAACGATGTCAGACTTACTTGTTTTCCCGCATCACATCCGTTACACGTTCTGCAATAGAATGTAAGTCTATATTTTTATAAGTATATACGTCGAGACTATTGCTTCACTCAATGTGGAGGTCAGTCCTACCCGCCGAGAGTCCGGCTCTAAGTTTCACTGGAAACGTGACCCAGTTCTTCTGTTGTGAAACAACTAAGTAAGCAACGTTAGCGAAATAGGTCGGAGTCTCTTTTGAACTGCATCCTGTCTGTATAATTGTCCTCTTGTTTCGTCAACACTAAATAAACAATTGTATATACATACATATGTACATACATACATACATAGACAAATACATACATACATACATAGACAAATACATACATACGTACATACATGCATGAATACATACATACATGCATACATACATACATATATACATACATGAACATATTCATACGTGTGTGTGTATATACACTTATGCGTATGTATCCAAGAACATGAACGACTTTCAGATTGGGTGTTTATTTAAGAGGTTATTAGTGTAAATATGGTGGGTTTATGTGTGTGCATACGCAAATATACATATACATACATATATCTATATATCTATCTATCTATCTATCTATCTCTTTCTCTCTCTCTATATATACACACACACAC
>NC_068991.1:69459044-69461458 GCF_001194135.2 Octopus bimaculoides
TATATGTACATATATAATTACGCGCGCGCGCACATTAGGTAAATTCGGATGAATAAATATTTGTTCTCATATTATATAAATATGCGCGTCTGTGTATTCTCTGTGTGTATGTATATGTATGTTTAAGGGTGGATACGCATATAGATCTTTGCGCACAAATGCAAACAGACATATCGTCGTTTACGCACAAACGCATACATCGATGCGTGCGCATTTGTATTTTTTTTTATTTTTTTTTCCAATGGAGTAAATATTATAAGAGAGGAGGAGAAAGAAAGCAAGAAACAAAATGGAGATAACTTAGAACATATACTCACGCAACGCATGCGCATATAAACACAGAATCATATATAATCAAAATACACAGAGGAATGGATGAATAAATATTTACTCCTGCTCAAGTATATGGGTTCTGCATGTAAACCTATTAATACGTATACGTCCGCACATATGAATGAATTCATATACATTCGTACGTATATGTTTTTTTCTCAGTAATATACAAATGAATGAATAGACGTCTGGTTTTCTCTGACGGCATAAATATGAAAAGTATTCGGAAATGGGGTTAAAAGAGAAAATAATGAATCGAGGACGAGGAAGGACATCAAGAGACAGAGAGTAAGGTAAAGCCAAGTAAATCACACACACACACACACACACACACACAGAAGACTGGTTTCATTTTGTTGTACATCGAATCCGATTATGCCCTTTTTATCTTTCCAGTCTATACTAAAAGACAAGATGGACATCTTTGATAAAAAATATATCCCAGTCCTTCACGTACACCGTTGGTCGTAGCATTTTGTCCGGTGTAGTGACGATTCTACCAGTTCGCCGACTTCACTGAAACAAATATTCTTTTCTACTCTTTGTACAAGGCACGAAATTTTGGGGAGAGGGGGCCAGTCGATTAGGTCGATCCCAGTAAGCAACTGGTACTTAATTTATCGACCCCGAAAGGATGAAAGGCAAAGTCGACCGCGGCGGAATTTGAACTCAGAACGTAAAGACAGACGAAATACACCTAAGCATTTCTCCCGGCATGCTAGCGTTTCTGCCAGCTCGCCGCCTTCGATGAAAAAAATATTGCAAAGCATTTCACTCGACAAGCTAACGATTCCGCCATTTCACCTCTTAGATTTGTGTGTTATTGCATCGACCCTGAATAGATTACATACAAAATTAACTTCCAGGAGATTTGAACTCACAGCTCAGAGCACCGGATCAAATACTATAAATAGTTTCGTCATACATTCTAAAGTATCCGTCCATTTGTCGCATAGGGGTCGACATTGACATGCAAATGAATAAAATCTGTGAATGGTACAAAGATTTACTTTTTTCTCCTCTAAGCACAAGGCAGGAAATCTTTTGCTTTTTGAGTAGGGGCAGACGATTAGATCGACCCCAGTACGCAAATAGTACTTAATTTATCGAGCCCGAAAGAATGCGACAAGGCTGGTCCTTTGAAATACAGGTACAGCTTATTTTTGCCAGTTGAATGGACTGGAGTCACGTGAAATAAAATGACCTGCTCAAGGATACAACGCTCCCTCAAGTATCGAGCTCAAGACTCTATGATCATGAGTTCAGAACCCTAACTACTACGCCACGAAAACACCAATACAAAGATATTGGTACACCAACACATTAATAAACACACCGACTCACATTAACACGCCATTACAAACACACTGGTACACCAACACATTAATAAACACACCGACTCACATTAACACGCCATTACAAACACACTGGTACACCAACACATTAACACACCAATACAAACACATTTGTTCACCAAACGCATTGATAAACACACCGACTCACATTAACACACCAATACAAACACACTGGTACACCAAACACATTAATAAACATAGCGACAAATTAACCCACCGACACATGCACACATTCAGGCAGATTATTTATACATAAATACACTAACAGACTGGAATACACCAACAGGCTGTAAACACAGATACATGAATACAGCAAATAGCCAACACCCACCCGCAAAACAGAAAAAAACCACAGTTAACATTCAGACAGAGAAATATTCCGACACGGCAAACATCACAAGCGCACCAATACACCGACGCTCTAACAGACTCTACAAGTACAACCTACGTACCACCACCACATCCGCTAGGCACATACACACATACACATACAACATGAATATATTTAGTGAGGGAGAGAGAGAGAGTGAGGGAGAGGGAGAGAGTGAGGGGGTGTAAGAGAGAGACCTATACGCAAACATACCGCCGAGACCAGAGGAATGTTTTAACTGGACGTTGACGTTGTTTCGGCTAATAGGGTGTTGACTGGGATCTAGGTCATCCAACTGTGTATGATTACATAACTGTAATGGCGTGATAGTGAGATGGATGGGGGGGAGGGTGGCG
>NC_068991.1:69461468-69463323 GCF_001194135.2 Octopus bimaculoides
GGGGGGGGTGCGCGCGCGCGTGCTTGCGTGCGTGTGTATATGTGTGTTTCCGGGAGCGCGTACGTGTGAGTGTGTGTGTGCGCGTGTGTTTGTTATGCAGTCTTGTTGGAAATATCAAAATGTTACAGAAAAAATACGCATGGCGGTGCTCCAGCATGGCCACAGTCATTGGACTGAAACATAAAAGAATAAAAGAAATACATATTTGCATAAGTATTCCGGCCGCACACACACACACATACATACATACATACATGCACATTATATATATATATATATATATATATATATATATAATAATTTTCCAGAGGATGTAGCAACCGTTACCAATATAGCATAAGAACTTACCTTAGGGGATCATTAACTAGATTCCTTAAGGGTCGTTCTCACAGTTTATATTTATATTATAAGGTTTTTAACTTTTAAATTTTCATATTCAAAAGAGACAGAGACTTCAAAAACAGGCCATATATATATGGCCGGCTCGAGGCTATAGTTGGAGACACTTGCCCAAGGTGCCACGCAGTGGGACTGAAGCCAGAGCCATGTGGGTGAGAAGCAAGCTTTTTACCACATAGCAGCGCCTGCGCCTATTATACTTACAAAAGAATATTGTTGACTGTGACTTCGAATTTTCGGCTAGTCAAGCCATCGACGGATGGCTTAAATGGTCGACACTTCGAAGTCGCTATCAAAAACATTCTTGTTTCAGAACAATAAATTTGTAGCAATGCAAAGTATTGAGTAATCCAACAGATTGATGTGAAAGACGTTTTTTATTGTGATTGAAAATAAATGCAAACACTAAAACATGTATGTGTGTATGTGTGTGTGTGTGTGTACATATATATATATATATGTATATATGTATATATATATATAGATGTATATATATATATAAGTGTATACACACACACACACACACACACACACACACACACACATACATATGACCACAAGTACTATATATGACAGAAAAAGGAGCAGACCCCACAAAGGGATTCAAGCAAGGCATTTATCGCTTTCAAATCTTACCCGTTTCCGTTGTGTGTGTGTGTTGGTGTGTGTGTGTGTGTGTGTGTGTGTGTGTGTGTGTGTGTGTGTGTGTGTGTGTGTGTGTGTGTGTGTGTGTGTGTGTGTGTGTGTGTATGCGTGTGTGTGTGTGTACGTGTGTGTGTGTGTGATTGTGTGAAAGCGTGTGTACGCATGCGGATTTATATATACATGAGTGTGTGCGTACATCTACACACACATACACATACCGAAACGAACCCACACTCATACACACATACACGCACTCACAGAAGCCATGTAAGACAAAAAGAAAAATAATGGTGAAATAATGGATGAAAGAGACCTACAAAGCACAGCGGGGAAAAAGTAAATATAAATATATAATAAATATAGGAATAAAGTGATAAAGGAATAACACAGTTGCGAAGTAATTAGAAAAAAAAAAGAAGAAAAGAAATAAAAATTGGGGAAAATTGCAAATAATTATGCAAATATTGTATTGAAAGAATTATTACGAAAATGGTTTGTCTGGAGAAGGAGAGACCTGTCTCTCAGTTATTTAGTATTTCTTTCTTTCTCTCTCTTTTCTCTTCTCCCTGCCCCCCCTCTCTCTCTCATTTTATGTGTTATTCTATGTGTGTCTGTAACAAACGCGCCTGTTTATTTGTCTGTCTGTCTGTCTTTCTCTTCTTTCTCTGTGTCTCTCTCTCTGCTTGCTATTGGTTGTGTTTCTTTATGTATTCCTATTTTCCATGTATGTATATATATAAGGAGAATTCACAAGAAATCAAAAGACGAAGATATGTGGTGTAGACACACACACACACATACATACATACAT
>NC_068991.1:69464013-69466484 GCF_001194135.2 Octopus bimaculoides
TATATATATATAGATATGTATATAAACATTTATATGTATGAGGAGACCGCCTCGGTCATGAATGTCCATGGTATTGCACCTTGAAAGTTACCCTCTGAGGTACAAGTCCAGGTAAGATTGTTTGTGAAAGGCCAGCAGTCGTCCATGCATACCAGCCTCCCTTCTCCATACCCCCGATGTTATCAAAGGAAAATGCAAAGGGTCCGATACAGCTTGGCACCAGTGACATCACAACTCATTTCTACAGCTGAGTTAACTGGAGCAACGTGAAATAAAGATTTTTGCTCAAGAACACAACACGCAGCCCTGTCCGAGAATCGAACTCATAACTTCACAATCGTAAGCTCGACGCTCTAAGCCATGTATGTATGTATGTATGTATGTATGTATGTATGTATGTATGTATATATATATATATTCTTATACACATATATACATATACACAGAGAGACAACGAAAGTCATGGTACCTTATTTATCGACCTCTCATATATACATATGCATACATCGATCCATGCTAGTGTACGGGTTGGTGAGTTTATGTGACTGCACGTGTGTGTTTGTGTGTGTGTGTGTGTGTGTGTGTGTGTGTTTTTGTGTCTGCGTGCAGTGTTCCTCCTTATATATATGCATAACATATATTTCGTCTTTATTCCATGTTGTTACAACGTGCTTTAAACTATGGAAAAAAACTTTCTGTGAATTGAGATATACTCCCGACTACAACTCTGATTCTCCACAAAACAAATGGATTAAAATCTAGCATTGATAATCCACCGACTCACAACGCTGGAATTAAATCGGTTGGAAGATTAAATTTGTGAATATCTTTATCAAGCCAAAACGATTTAACTGAGTTGAACTCTCACTACATTTTAACACCAGAAAATGAAACAAAGAATCAGCACCAAATGCCAATGGTAACTTGTTTGATGCTTTCCTCAGCCAATCAACAACTTTTGTCGAGTTTCTATGCCACAAAAAGACTTGTAGCATACATACTTATTCCTTAAAAATAAGGCCTCACTTTCTTCGTATTTTTGGTGGATATTAGCTGACATGTATACATTTCTTATCTGGATTATTGACATATATATTGAGATCCGGTTTACTCCGAGAGAATCAGATATCATACGCAGCTTATCACGACGGTAATCCCTTCGAAAATAACTATACAATAATTGCTGACATAAGTTTTGGTTCCTGCTGTTTTTGATATTGCTGGTATTCTTTAATCCGGATCGAGTAGACCCTTATCAAAGTTTATCCATCTGTACTCATCCAGACTTTCTGGAAGTTTCTAAGGTGATATTATTATCTTACGTGACTTTCGTTCTTATTTTATTTACTAATTCTAATAAACAGCGATGTGGTAGCTATTTCTAGCTGGTTAGGCAGCCACATACACATTTACATGTGAATTCGGCCTGGTTCGTTTTACCAGTACCGGTGCACACTAGTTGAATGTGTAGAGATGTTAAATTTTGATTGGTTGGACAACAGAAGATGGCTATTTAAATATGCAATTAGCTATTCCCATCATATATACACCTGGGCCTACAGGAAAACGAAAAAGAAACATTGTACTGGTGATAAAGCAAAGATGGAAGTGCATTTGCAATTGCTAAATACGTTTGCAATTGCTAAATACATTTGCTGATGTTCTGCCTGTGTTTGGAATGCAAATGAATCAGTTATTAAATGGCGATATAGTAGTAAGTAACAGAGATATCACCATGAACCCATATTAATATCTATTTCAGTTTAAAAACTCATAGGAGAGCTATTGGTGAAGAAATGTTAAATATTATTGAAAGATTGGGTTCGGGTGGGAAAATGCAGTCTGGTTTAAGTTACAAAAGTCGAAGACAACATTCTGGCAGCTGGTAACACATAAGGCACGGATGTATATCTAGCTTGATTTGAAAAATCTAGGTTACTGTTATGTTTTGCTAAAGTACATAAGAAAAATGTATGAATTCAGCTAATGGTGTACTTCTTAACATAGAAAGCAATAATATTTTGATGGTGCATTTATTGTTATGATTATATATCACAGTCATTCTTATATGTATGTGTGTACATATACATATATATATATATATATATTTATGTATATACATATATAGGTATATATATATATATATGTACATACACACACATATGTATATATCTATATATACATACATATATGTATAAATGTGTGTGTGTGTGTGTTTGTGTTTTATATGTGTATATAGGCGGTAACATTTTTTGTCCCTATAACATGGGTGTTCTATACAGAGCTGTGTTACAATATTCTAGCCCAGGGAAAACGTATTTTCCAGCTGGTTAACGACACACAGCCTGTGTCCGATATATTGTGAGCTAGGGAGCGAATCACTCCCCTGCAGCCTTAAAACCAGCTACTTTTCTCGTTATATATACATACACACACACGCATATATATATATATATATATATATATATATA
>NC_068991.1:69469295-69470833 GCF_001194135.2 Octopus bimaculoides
ATATATATATATATATATATATTGCATGGTGAGCTGAAAGATGGCAGGAGAACTGCGCATAGGCCTAAACTAAGGTTTAAGGATTGCCTCAAAAATACTCTGATACAGTGAGGAATTTCAGCTAGTAATTGGGAGAGGGAGGTACAAGACCGTTATGGATGGAGGGAAAATAGTGCATGATGGTTGTTCAAGGTTTGAGAGGGAGAGAGTGAAGTATGGGAGAATTAGGAGGGGTTTAGAAGGAAGAACCTGTAGAAAGTGAGAGAATGTTGCTTTTTATGTGTGTGGTTTGTGGGCGGAGGTGTTTGAGTCGTGCAGGCCTGGTGAGCCATGAAGATTCTCATTGAAATTGACCCATGATAAACAATGATGTGGCTATTAAACTTCAAAACAGAACGTGTGAAAAATGTGGAAGGGTGTGCCTCTCAGTTGAAGGTCTAAAAAGACATGTTAAGAGAGTGCATATGGTGGCACCTGTTTCTCCTGCCTACCAGCACAGTTGTCTAGTATATAATAAAATGTGTAAAAACTTAGCCGGGTTTAAAAGTCATATAAGGGGCATTACATGGCAACAATCATGAATCATTTCAATAAGTCTTCTTGGCAATGGCTTTTCTCGTATAACGAGGATGCAGTTGTGTGTGTGTGTGTGTGTGTGTGTGTGTGTGTGTGTGCGCGCACGTGTCTGTATATATATATATATATATGTGCACACACGTAATATATTGGTTTCGCATTTTGGAACAAGGCCAGTAGTTTCTGAGGAGCGGGTGAATCGATTTAATCGACCCCAGTGTTCAACCAGTACTTATCTTATCGACCCAGAATTCATGTGAAACAAAGTCGGCTTAGGCAGAACTCGAACTCAGAACGTAGCGGCGGACAGAATGCCGCTAAGCTTTTTAACCGATGTGCTTATCTATTCTGTCAATTCGCCGGCCTATACACACACATTATATACAACATACAATGTGGAGGCGTAGTATGGTTGAACGGTGAATGTTTCCACTTCGCAACAAGAAGACTTCAAGTTCGATGCAACTGCGTAGGAACATCAACAGCTGTCATATTTTTCTATACCTTCTGTTAAAGCTATAAGTTCTGACGGAAATTTGGTAAACAGAAACTGCGCAGAATGATGTCGTATAGATTGTAGATGTAATTCAAAAGATTCAGACTTCTTACATGCCGTGTCACGCTGCTTCCACCAGAGAATTACGTCAAGAGTACATTTGTCCGTGGAATGCTGAGGCACTTACGTTATTAATTCAAAAGCAGATTGAGCGATGAAGACCAGCCACCGTATGTAGTCTGTCTGTCCCTCCCCTCTCTCTCTTTCTCTTTTTTCTCTCTCTCTTTCTCTTTTTTCTCTCTCTCTTTCTCTTTTTTCTCTCTCTCTTTCTCTTTTTTCTCTATCTCTTTCTCTTTTTCTCTCTCTCTTTCTCTTTTTCTCTCTCTCTTTCTCTTTTTCTCTCTCTCTTTCTCTTTTTCTCTCTCTCTTTCTCTTTTTCTCTCTCTCTTTCTCTTTTTCTCTCTCT
>NC_068991.1:69472801-69473352 GCF_001194135.2 Octopus bimaculoides
ATATATATATATATATAAACAAATAGTAAATGAGTATATGCATATATACGTACAGGTATGTGCATACCGACATTGCAAACAAAACGTAGACAAGAAAACACACAAGCCACATAGAGAACATTTTCCTTCATCAGCTACCCCCGTTTTAACACTGGCGTTTCGAAGAGCTGATATATATATACTCAAATCGAATAAACGAACATTAAAAATCTCTATAACAAACAAGAGAACTAATACAAGGAACGTATTACTTTCACGCTCGATAAGAAGTGTGAGTTTTTGATGTGTCGAAAAGGTAAGCGGAAATGTTCAATGTAGGAAAAAGTTACCAACAACATGTCTGTAGTTACATTGCTGAAGAGGTAATAATTCTTGAGTAGTATACACCAAGTAGTATGTCGTTTTAACAAGTCGTCTGATGAGACACATCTGCGCAGCATCTCATCCACGTTGGAGAGATGCATGATGGGTCGAAAAGATCATTGTGATTAATAAAGAATCTCGAGAATTCCATTTCCTTTCCCTTTCTCTCGTATTATGTCTATATATAT
>NC_068991.1:69473455-69475821 GCF_001194135.2 Octopus bimaculoides
TATATATATAATATGTATGTTCGCCATGATAGATCGCTGACCACTACATTTATATATTTCTTCTCCTTGTTTCTTTCTGTATTCCTTTCAGTTGAAGAGCGAAGGCTCGAAACGTTAAAGACTTACTCTATTCCCGAGCGTTAAACTAATACATCCATTTGTTGTTTACACCATCTGTCTTCGTCTGTTGTTTTTTTCGTAAATTCTCCTATATATATATATATATATATATACTCAATAAACCATGAATCAGAAAAGAAGCACAATCTAAAGAATAAAGCAGTAATTATCGAAATAAATAGTTAAATACATATGTACAGGTGCAAGAATGGCTGTATGGTAAGAAGCTTCCTTTCCAACAACATGGTCCCGGGGTCAGTCCCACTGCGTGGCTCCTTGGGCAAGTGCTTCTACTATAGCCTCGGGCCAATAAGTCCTTGTGAGTGGAACTGAAAGAAGCCCGTCGCATATATGTATATATATTTATGTATGTATGCGCTTGTTGCTTATATCAGTGTTTGTCTCACCACTATCGCTTGACAACTGATGCTGATGTGTTTACGTCCCCGTAACTTTGCGGTTCGGCGTAAAGGGTTGGGTAGAATAAGTACTAGGCTTACAAAAAATGAGTCCTGGGGTCGATTTATTCGACTAAAGGTGGTGCTCCTGTATGGCTGCAGTCAAATGACTGAAACAAGTAAAAAAGTATTATTTATGTTATTATATATACATATTGCCAGACAGTCAGTTATGATGATAAGGGCTCCAACTGATCCGATCAAAGTGAAAGTAACGTGCAAGTGGCCGAGCAGTACACGGACACGCGTGGTATAGTCGAGTCTTTAGAGAGTTTCATCGGGACACAGAGAGTGACAAGCCGGCCCTTTCAAATACAGGTACAACTCATTTTTGCCACCTGAGTTGACTGGAGCAACGTGAAAGAAAGGTGGTGTCTCATCATGTCCGCAGATCAACGAATGAGTGTCTGGAATACATAAAAGATAAAAGAATATATGTCTGTATGTGTGTTATTGCGCGCGTGGGTTGGAGCATGTGTGTGTGTGTATGTGTGTGTGTGTGTGTGTGTGTGTGTGTGTGTGTGTGTACCTATGGGTAAGGAGTGTTGAGAAATGGTCAAAAATATATTTAAGATAACAGCGATGTAGAAATGAAAGAAGTTTTATACATACATCTCTCCACACACGCTTAACGTGTTTCAGAATGTATGCGTGTGTAAATATACGTTGTTGAGTTTGTGTGTGTGTCTGTATTTATGTGTGTATGTGTGTGTATGTGTTTGTGAGTGTGTGTGTGTGTGTGTGTGCGTGCGTTTGCATGAGTGTTTCAATCTGTGTACATGTGTATTAGTCTTCGTTTTGCGAAAAGCCCCATATATGATGACACGTCAGAGGCTAAAAACCATAAGAGCAACTATGTGACGAAAACAACAACAACAACAACAACAACAAAACAAAACAACACAGAACGAAACAAAAAAAATAAACCAAAACAAAAGTAAAAAACAAAATCGCAAGAAAATAACCAAAAAAAAAAACCCTGCAATGAAGATAAAGAAATGGAACAAGACGATCAACAATCAGGAGAAGCGGCAAGAACAACCACAGTAGCCGTACCCCATACAGCGACAGGAAGCATATACGGGGTGTATAATGCATGTATATGTGTGTGTGTGTGTATATATATCTATATATATAAATAAGTGTTTATGCGTGTGCGTGCGTGTGTTTGTGTGTGTATGTATGAGTTAATAGCCTAACACGATAGTAATGGAAAGTCGTTAAGTATGTAAGAGTATCGCGTTTCGGTATGTGTTTGGTCGTTGGCCCAGCTTGCCTGCAGATGGCGTGGGTGAGGTACAGACAAGGCTACTGACAAGGCATATAAGCAGCTATAAAAAGTTTGTAAGTAGTACTATAATGTAGCTCACTGCTTCTGGCTTTGGTGGATCAAATTATTTAACTTATAGACTTACTGAGGCGACCCACTAGTTTTATTATCTTGACACTAAAGCAGATATCCAAGCAGAAAATGCGCGCACACATACACGCATACACAAATGCATAGTCACAAGCACGCACATACATACAAGCATGCGCGCACATGGATACATACATACAGAGGCACACACGCACACACGATGAAACAAATATACGCACGCACATACATACACATAGATGTGTAGACGTGTGCTCAAAATCATATAAACACATACATAGATAAATTGAGGTGTGGGGGAGATGTGTAGATATAAACAATAGGCACTGTCATGCTATTATCTCTAGGCATATATATACATATACATACACACACACACGCGCGCACACACATATATATACATATATACG
>NC_068991.1:69475831-69480806 GCF_001194135.2 Octopus bimaculoides
CACACACATATATATATATATATATATATATATATATATATATATATATATATATATAGATAGAGAGAGAGAGAGAGAAATATGTATATTTGTGTGTATATGCAAATATAAATGTGACTGCATATATATTTATGTATGTATGTGTATATATATATATGTGTGTGTGTGTGTATCTATTCACATATGCAAAAACCTGTCTCACACATAGGCTCACCCACGCGCACATATATATATATATGTATATCACATGTGATTAAAATATACAAATGATATAAATATTACAATATTGCGAAGATATATTTATCACATTCGTCGAGTGTTGTTTAGCACTTATAATAATTATATGAAGCTCCACGAGGCCTTTCGACAAAAACAAAAACAAACAAGAAGAAGAAGAAGAAGAACAACAACAACAATAGTAATAATAATAATAATGATAATAATAATAATAATAATAATAATAATAAGCAAAAACCTTCGCGCTTTTTGCCGCTCCTTTTCGCTTCTCTTCTTTATTGCCGTACATTAATTTTTAGTAACTGTGCCTCTATGAAGAAACGAAACATTATTTGGTGTTTCATATTTTTTACTTAGGTTAATGTCTGCAGTAAAAACTAAGGGATGCGTTTGAAGTAAAGGATTCCTAAGACATAAAAGTAAATATAATTGAAGCATACTTGGGTGTTTTAGCAAGAATTTCGTTTCGTAATTATGTGGTTTCAGGATCGATCTTAGTGTATAGCCGCTTGTGAAAATCGTCTTTAAATGGATAATAGGTTGTTGTTAATGATCCTTTGTACTCTAGGCACAAGGCATGAAATTTGGTGAGAGTGGGCCAGTCGATCAGATCGACCCCAGTACGTAACTGGTACTTAATTTATCGACCCCGAAAGGATGAAAGGCAAAGTCGACCGCGACGGAATTTGAGCTCAGAACTTAAAGACAGACGAAAAACCGCTAAGAATTTCGCCCGGCGTGCTAACGTTTCTTATTTCTTTACTGCCCACAAGGGGCTACACACGGAGGGGACAAACAAGGACAGACAAACAAGGACAGACAAACAAATTAAGTCGATTATATCGACCCCAGTGCGTAACTGGCACTTAATTTATCGACCCCGAAAGGATGAAAGGCAAAGTCGACCTCGGCGGAATTTGAACTCAGAACGTAAAGACAGACGAAATACCGCTAAGAATTTCGTCCGGCGTGCTAACGTTTCTGCCAGCTCGCCGCCTTGATTATTGTTAATAATGGGTAAATGTCATGGATGTAAACAACGGCGAGGGAAATTAAAGAAATATATTGAGATATTTGTTCTATATCGAGGAACGGATACTCCCTTGCAATTCATGACATAAAAAATGGAGTAAAGCAACGAGGTAGACATTTGAATACAGCATTCCATAACAACGTCACTATTGGTCGCAAATTGCATTGTAAATTAGATTAATAACAATAAGCTAGAAAGGTATTCTTAATGATGACCGTCTACATGATGGGCCAGGTATTCCCAGTTAGTGAGAAGGGTATTGTTATTGGTTTCAAATTTTGACACATGGCCAGCATTTTTCTGGGAAAGGGGCTACGTCAGTGCCACAGGATCAACCCTAGTACTCAACTGGTACATATTTTATCGACCCCGAGAAAATGAAAGGCAAAGTCGACCTCGGCAGAACTTGAACTGAGAACGTAAAGCTGGATGAAATGCTGTTGAGCGTTTCGTCCGGTGTGCTAAGGCTTCTGCCAGCTCACCACATTTCGAACTTAGGCACAAGGCCAACAATTTTTACGGAGGGTTAAGTCGATTACAGCGCCCCACCCCTTTTGTTTTTCATCTGGTACTTATTTTATCCACTCCGAAATAATTAAAGGCAAACAAGTCGACTCCGGTGGTATTTGAACTCAGAACCTAAAAATCAACAAAATACTGCTAAGCATTTTGTTCAGCGTGCTAACGATTCTACCAGTGATTGACGAACCATAACGCAACAAACTGGCAAGATGGTTAGCACGTCGGTGAAAATGCACAGGAGCATTACTTCTGACCCTTCATAACTGGAGTTCGAAAATCGTCATAGTCAACTTGATCTTTTATCTTTTGGGAATGAGTAAAATAAATTACGAGCTAAGAAATGGGTTCCATGGCATCGACTAACTGCCTTTCCTCAAAATGATTGGCTAATTATAGGCGTAGGAGTGGCTGTGTGGTAAGTAGCTTGCTTACCAACCACATGGTCCCGGGTTCAGTCCCAACTGCGTAGCAGTATATTTATATATGTATGTGTGTGTGTATACGTCTGTGTGTCTGTGTTTGTCACCCCCCCTCAATCACTTGACAACCGATTCTGGTGTGCTTACGTGGCCGTAACTTAGCTATTCGGCAAAAGAGAACGATAGAATAAGTACTAGGCTTACAAAGAATAAGTCCTGGGGTCGATTTGCTCGACTAAAGGCGGTGCTCCAGCATGGCCACAGTCAAATGACTGACACAAATAAAAGAGTAAAAGAATAGTCCATACGGGGATTGTTTCCTTAATATCAGTTCCGTGCCCTCATTCTTTAGTAGCGTGCTTTAGTTTTATCTATTGGCATTATGTTAGGCAGGGGATAGATTAATAGGTCTTGGCCTGGTTCTATGGTAAGAAGTTTCCATCACAGCCACATGGTCCCAGGTTCAGTCCAACTGCGTGGAACCTTGGGCAAGTGTCTTCTTCTATAGCCTCTATGGAGTAGATTTGATAGATGGAAACTAAAAGAAGCCCGTCATATAAAACATAAATATACATTTATGTTTGTGTGTGCCTTTGTCCTGTGTTTGCTCCCTCAACACCACGTGACTACCTTTGTGTTTACGCCCACGTGACTTACCGGTTCGGCAAAAGACACCAATAGGATAAGTACAAGGCTTAAAATAAAAACAATAAATACTAGGGTCGATTCATTTCATTAAAACTTCTTTAATGCTGTGCCCCAGCATGGCCGCACTCAAATGAGAGAACGAAACGAAAGATAAAAGAGAATCGTTGGAAACGAATTACTGTTAGTTTGTGAAAGAAAATGTTAAACTAAACATGGAAGAACTATCATTAAAACTGCATTTCTTCTTGTGCATTCATTTTAGTTATGACAATTTCCGCACAGGACGCTACCGTGTCGTGCAAAATTCTTACGTAATCCTGTTGCGGATAGGAGTAGATTCTTTAATACCTTAGAGTTGAGAAATCCAACTGAAGTATACTATGTGAAGCGAATGAAAATACATTCATATAATACTTGGACATCAGCTGGCAAAAATTTCAGATGATCCTATGTGAAAGCATGAAAAATGTATAAGAGCATGTATATTAGACGTCATTCACGGGTAAGTAGACAGATAAAACCAGGAAGAGAGTTTCAGTTATTGCTGCCACAGCATGACCAAATGCAATGAATCAAGATAGGGGGAGAATAATAAAAGATGTGAAGGAAACATTAGTAGTTTCTCATCCATCGAATGATATGCAACGTTCAGAATTATATCAGATAAACAATTCAACTGAACTTCACTCGATACGCAAATCCTGATTGCGTTTCATTGGATTACATACGGCAAACTGAGAAAATAATCAACTTTCGGGTGAATGTTTATTGTAATTGATTTAATATCAATGACCTAAATGCATATACGTGTTACATCAAAGGACACAAGGGCACTTATCCTAAAGAAACGCGTGTCGAATTGGAGTTTCATGAAATTAATATTTTGATAAATACATTTTGAAGATTACATTTCTCCATTTTTCTTTGTAACATCTTGATTATATATATGCTGGTATGTATGCATGTACATATATATATATATATAAGAATGTATGTCTGTACGCATATATGTATGTTTGTATATATGTGTGTGTGTGCGTGTGTCTTTGTCCCCCCAACATCGCTTGACAGCCGATGCTGGTGTGTTTACGTCCACGTAACTTAGCGGTTCGGCAAAAGAGACCGATAGAATAAGTACTAGTCGATTTGTTCCAATTAAAGGTTGTGCTCCAGCTTGGCCGCAGTCAAACGACTGAAAAAAGAAAAATAATGAATATATGTACAAATGTTTAAATGGAGCAGTTCCTTCACTAAGTTTAACAGCGATTTTTGCTATCGCTTTTGATTGGTCAACTACAACTTCCTCAACATACAATTTTCCTATTGACTAATAAACGTATGCCTCTGTTTATGTGTTAGTCTGTATCTGTACTTCTCGTTTGAATACGTATACTGTATACAGATGTGCACGTTCTGTTCATTTTATTATTTTTTTTCTTCCATAGAAACAATGTTTGACAAATGTCAATGGTGGAATCTTGCCACAAGACAGAATTTTACAAGTTAACAATGACTATAGTTGTCTAGATTACTCAGACGAAACAGACTACACTAATAGTCAGGTATTTTTTCAGAAATACACACACACGTTCATATATACTTATACACATACAGAGAAACATATATATATTTAGATAGACAAACATTGTTTCATACTTGTGCATAGATATACATAATTAGATTACGTAGATCGATATGTAGGTAGATAGATAGATAGATAGATAGATAGATAGATAGATAGATAGATAGATAGATAGATAAATAGATAGATAGATAACTTTCTTTTATTAGCCACACAGGGCTGCACACAGAGGGGACAAATACAACTGTAGAGCTTTTCTTTAAGAAAAAAAAAATAGATAGATAGACAGACAAAGAGAGACAAACAGACGTGTGTGTCTGAATCCTTAGTTACACGCTCAAAGAACCATCACACCTGTGAATATACACATATATTTATATAAGATGATATCAGTCAATCTATCTATCTATCTATCTATCTATCTATCTATCTATCTATCTATCTATCTATCTATCCATCTTTGTACGAAGACAAACGCACATATACAAATACAGACACATCATATACTTACCTGAACTCATATATATATATATA
>NC_068991.1:69481323-69482276 GCF_001194135.2 Octopus bimaculoides
TACTTGTTTCACTCATTTGACTGCGGCCATGCTGGAGCACCGCCTTTAGTCGAGCAAACCGACCCCAGGCCTCATTCTTTGTAAGCCTAATACTTATTCTATCGGTCTCTTTTGCCGAACCACTAGCTTACGGGGACGTAAGCACACCAGCATCGGTTGTCAAGCGATGATGGGGGGGGGGACAAACACAGACGCACAAACACAAACATATATATACATATACTTATATACGACGAGTTTCTTTCAGTTTCCGTCTACCAAATCCACTCACAAGGCTTTGGTTGGCCTGAGGCTATAGTAGAAGACACTTGCCCAAGGTGCCACGCAGTGAGACTGAACCGGGAACCATGTGGTTGGTAGGCAAGCTATTTACCACACAGCCACTCTTGCGCCGATCTATATTATATATATATACACAGTGGTGTGTATACAAATATAGATCGCTACATATACATTCTTATACTAACACTGACGTTGATAAGTATAATAATCGAATAGTACTCCACAACAGTCAGTAAATTTTCTTACGCTATAATTATCACTCCTCTTCTTCTAACTGTCCACCATTTTGAATCTGAACCAGCTTTGGAGTCAGAACGTACAAGAACGAGGACATACGGTCCAATCACTTTTCCAGGAATTGCCAAGTTGTATTAGAAATAGCTCGTCATTAAATTAATTACCTGAGACAAAAATTAATTCTCTTAGGTTTATATTTATATCATTGGTTTACGGTCTTAATTTACTGTTCATATATATTTGTGTGTGTGTGTGTGTGTGTATATTCATTAATTTTTATGTACATCTGTTTTTCATAAAGCTAACACACCTTCAAGGATGTGTTTTGATTTTTAAATCGAAATCTTGGATGTATACGTTCATACACTCCTATATATACATACATACATACATACATACATACATACATACATATATATATATATATATATATA
>NC_068991.1:69482286-69483574 GCF_001194135.2 Octopus bimaculoides
ATACAGTGTACATTTAAACACATAAGAGAGATGTCCATAATAGGACATCTAATCCGCTAGAAGGAGCAGTCAAACTCCAAACCACAATTAGGGATAATTTCAAATTTTTTTGCTCCCCTGGGATTTATGAATATATATATATATATATATATATATATATATTGAAGTCAAGGAATGCTTATTACTTAGGAAACGTTTCTAAATTAAATCAAAACATAACTTGGTCATTTGTGGAGACACTCTCAATCCGATGGACTATCGTACATGATAACCATTAGTATAATTTCATAGAGAATGTTTGGGTCTCCTTCCGGGTGCAAGAAAACACATCTGAGGTTTACCGTTCTTGATAAACGTCTCAAAATTAAATGCACGCTTTGCCTTACTCTAAATGATGGTGGCTGCTGAAAAGATGCGATAAAACAGTATCTACATGGAAGGACCATTATCTCTGTAATGTTTTCTTCTCTCATAAATGGAAGGAGTAACTGAAATGAATTGTATACTCTTTTCTCTCGTTTACTTGTTTCAATCCTTTGACTGCGGCCATGCTGGAACACCGCCTTTAGTCGAGCAAATGGACCCCAGGACAAACACACACACATATATATATACATATATACGACGGGCTTCTTTGAGTTTCCGTCTACCAAATCCACTCACAAGGCTTTGGTCGGCCCGAGGCTATAGTAAAAGACACTTGCGTAAGGTGCCTAAAAATTAGGGATGTTTGCAAAGATATTGTGCGAAGTAACAGAATATACACTTTCACAGAAGAATAATTGTGCCAAATATAAATTATAATAAGTAAAGAAAACTGCGAATAGAGTGCCTAGTACCAATTCTGGGAGTAGATCTTCTGATGATTTTATCCCAATATAGCTGCTATCACTGAAAGCCTGGACTAAAGTTGAAATGTATAAATTATTTTTACGTGGAGCTTAGTTAATAAGAGTTTTAGGATTCTTATTTAGCAATGAATGTCATGAGATCTCACATAATCTGGGACTTGATACGATAATTTACTGATGTGGAAATTGAATCACGAAATATGAGGATAGTTACGAATAATAATTACAAAACGTCTGTATATACAACACACGTACTGAACTTCAAACAACTATCAATAAAATCATGGAGTACACATGCTCATACATACCATAGAAAGATAATGAAACTAATGTACATATATAGATATATCTGCTTAGCTCCACACACACACACACACACACACACACACACACACACACACACACACACACACACACACACACACACACACACACAC
>NC_068991.1:69484215-69488012 GCF_001194135.2 Octopus bimaculoides
TATGCATATATACCCGCACACACACACACACACATATATATATATATACATATATATATAAAGTTATCAACAGAGATGTCTCTAGGTGTAGTACTATGAAAACCTCTTTGAAGACTATATATAACTTATTACATATTTATGCATCTAGGCGTATATTTCCCAAACACCTACATTCTAAAGATTATATGTACAACATACATGTAAACCCTCCCCTACACACACACTCACGTTTATATATATTTCTATTCTTTTTCTGATTTTAACCACTGAGCTGCTGTAGGTATGCTGGGCTACAGCATTGAGGGGTTAAGCGGATCGTATCGGCCAGTGCTATTTATTTTAACGACCTGGTTGTGTCGAACAGATAATATCGTTTCTAGTGTAAACATAAACGCGGACACAAAAATACACTGACACTTTATATGCATGTGTGAGAGTGACGTTTTGTGCGTGCGCATCTGTATGTGGGCACTAGTATGTATATACACCTCTATGTTTCCGTGAATATGTCGCTGCTGTCTTGTCTAAGTGATTTGAAGACGACAAATGGTTATGAGACCGTTGTTTAAATCGGCTCTGTGATATACCGATATAACGCATTCCTGCATTTCTTTATCCGACGCAATGGATGAGATGTCTTTGGCTGAAAACGAGCGTGATGTTAGATACTTAGTCTAACTGGCATTCATCATTCTTCTGCAAAAAAGATTCTAGTTCTCAAATGCCTAGAATCCAACCTCGCACGAATTTTTCACTAGCAATTTACCGATTGCCAGAGGTGATTCACCAGTGAAAGCAAGTTCCATAAGAATGTATTGAGAATTGAGACCCTGGTGATATAAGTCCTTGCTTATGCTTACGACGGCCCATTAAAGGTGATGACAATGTTAACCCAGGGCATTAATCCTTCTCTGCCTCTCTCATGGGAACGGACGTAACTGACAAAAACGATACGAGATCGGCAGATCCTGTGGTTCTGACGACACTGAAGGTGACCTCGAACAACAACCATAGGGGCTTGGTAACGCCGTCTCCTCCTCTCTGTATGATGTCTCCTGCGTTCGGTTACAAAACGCTGCTCCAGCATCAAGCAGTGACATCCATGCCTCTTGATTAACAGCCAGAGCCTCGACCCGATTGGGAAGGACACCGCATAAAATGAGAGACAACTTGAGATGATTATGAAAGGGAAGTCTTGGACGTCCGTTAGGCCTACTTCCAGCTTCGATCTCACTGAAAAAGATCGTCTTTGGGAGCATGTTACCGGGGACTCAAATTACATAGACAACCCTGCGGAGAAGACGACAAAAGATGTCCACCACAATGCTGTAAATCCAAGCCCTCGGGAGGATTTCGGTATGAAGCACCTTGTCATGTTATATGTGAGACCGGGGATACTTTGGGGCAGTCTGATATAGAAGGCTTCCACTCGTCTGATCTAGCAGAGATAAACGGTCTAGCACTAAAACCAGTACAGGTGGGTGAATTCACAGACAGCTCGATAAACAGAGATTTTTGTACTTGTCCTAAGGTTCTTGTTTCGAATCACTCGTTCGCTGAATCTGCTGAAAAAGGCACAGGCCAAGTTGATCCGACGGAGTATATGCTCGTCGAAGGGCCTTGTATTAGAAATCCTCCTTCCAAGATATATTAGGGTCCAAAAGACCTAACCTCAGTCTCCGATCGCCAGAGGAATGCAAAGGTGTGGCTAAATGGTTCAAGTGGTGTTTTTAACTGCTCACAACTTTTCAAGTGTTTCATTAAAAACTTCTTCTTCTTCTTCTTCTTCTTCTTCTTCTTCTTCTTCTTCTTCTTCTTCTTTTTCTTCTTCTTCTTCTTCTTCTTCTTCTTCTTCTTCTTCTTCTTCTTCTTCTTCCTGCACTTCTGTTGTTCTCTCTTTTTCCTTTCTTCGACTTCTTGTTCAACTCCTCTTTCTTCTTCTTCTTCTTCTTCTTCTTCTTCTTCTTCTTCTTCTTCTTCTTCTTCTTCTTCGTTTTCTTCTACTTGTTCTTGCTCTACCTCTTTTTGTTCTTCTTATTGTTGTTGTTCTCCCCCTCCTCCTCTTTTTTCTTCGTCTTCATGTTCATCTCCTTCACCTTCTTTATGTCTTCCTTATCCTCCTTCTGTATCTTCTGTATCTCCTCCTCCTTCTTTTTCTTCCATCTCCTCCTCCCCTCCTCTTCCTCCACCTCTCTCAGTGTTCCCCTTCATCTTTCGCCACTCTCTTCTCCCATCCCCAACCCATAACTCTCCTTCCTATATAATTTATATAGTTCTTTATTTCATATTTGATGTCATCATGTTTATATTTTCCTGAACTGTTATGCAAATTATTGCAAAACATACTTTCGTTTCTAGAGTTGTGGACAAACTTAATCGAATCAATATTCGATATTTGCTTTGAATTTCGTTTATAGTTGCTTTAAATATTTTAAAAATGATCATTTATTTACTTATTTGTTTAACATTTCTTTTTTTAGTTTTCATTTTTATTTCATGAATAGGAGCAGAGAAGTCATAGTAAACATTTGTGAAGTTTCCAGCTATTAATATTGCAATACACAGACACACGCATGCGCTCACACACACACTCACGCACACACACACGCACACACACACACACACGCGCACACACCACACAATCACATACACGCAAAATCACACACAAACAAACAAACACACATTCACACACATACACACGAAAACACAATACCACACACACAATCACATACACACAAAATCACACACAAACAAACACACACACATTCACACACATACACACGAAAACACAATATCACACATACACTCAAACACACGAACACACACGCACACACACATACGTACATACATACATACATACATACATACATACATGCATACACACGAACATATACACAATCACACACAAACACACACACACACATCACACAAAAACGCATATAAAATTCATAATTATACTTATGTATACTATCAATATATTTGTACAAGCGTGTGTATTTAGGTGTATACAAGACCTGTGTACACGCACGTATATATACTGTCAATGTATATGCATATACGTGTGTGTTTATGTGTGTACAATACTCCTGTACACACACAGGTACGCATATATATGTGTGTGTGTGTGTGTGTGTGTGTGTGTGTGTGTGTGTGTATGTAGATTTATCAGGTGCATCACAACCATTATCACCAACATCATCATCATCATCATAATCATCGTCGTAATTATCATCCTCCGCTTCCTTTTCTTCTTCACACCTCTCCTCCTCCTCCTCCCCCCCCTCATCATCATTGTCGTCGTTATCACCGTCATCATCGTGGTCGTTGTGTCCGGATACGTCATCATCCTTTTCGTTATATGATATTAATATGTTATTGATTAGTTTTATTTATCTGTGTGTCTATATACATTTCTACATCCATATGTGTATGAATACGCATGTATGTATAAGTATGTATTGAGTGTGTGCGCGCGCGCGCGCGTCTTAGATATTAATCAGAATGAAATATAAAATATATTGTCTGATGAATAAAAAGTAATGTTTGATCTGAGATATGTTATAACAAATAGATCGTAATTATAGAGAAGTTATGTAATGTGAATAAAACCGCTACCTACAGAATCTTACCACATGTGTGTCTATATACACATCATGTGTGTACGTGTTATTGTGGGAGCCAGGGCTGAATCTACATTAGGAAATACACACATAAGTGTGTGCGTGTGTCTTTGTGTGTGTGCGTTCGTGTGTCATGTGTGTGTTGTGTGCATATATATATATATATATATATATATA
>NC_068991.1:69488294-69490840 GCF_001194135.2 Octopus bimaculoides
ATATATATATATATATATACATACGTATACGCATAAAATATGAGTGTACATATAATGGTAAACTCACGCACACACACACACACACAAATACACACACATTCACATATATAAGGAAACACGAAACATGCACACACTTAGACACACACATACACACACTAAGTTTGGAAATGAAATGAATATTATTGAAAATATAAAACATATGTTAGAAAAGGAAATATGTGAATTGAACGCAGGGGCCTTCAATGGAAAGAGATCGGAATACAAGTAAGCACCTGTATTAGTTCATTAGGTTGGGGTTTTGCATGGTGCGGTAAGTCAGCTGTTAGAGTTGGAAATTAAGTAATGGAAGAATACATCGATATTAAAAAAAATAAAAGTTCATACTTGTGCTCCGTAAGAAAGCGGCGAAAGATCATGAAAGGACAGACAAGTTTTGAAAACGAAGACCTTATCGTTGAACTAATTTGGAAAAATGAAATAATAATCTCAATAAATGGTTTACAATATAGAGAAGAAATGATTGTATTAAAATTGTTAATAGTTGTATAAATAGAGATTAGAGATTCATGAAGAATATCATTTTATAAAACGTATACGTAATATATAATGTATATGAAATACAGGGATTTAAGAAAGCGGGTGGGAAATGAGATGCCATAAAATGTCCGAATGGTTGGGAAACATGTTATTCATACAGTAGAATGAATGAAATAAGTTTAAGCTGTAAACATATATGTTAAAGTATTAAGAACTATGGACACGATAAACAAGAATTTAATAAAAAATGGATTCAATTTATGGCACAAGGCCAGCAAATTTTGTGGAGGAGAGTTAGTAGATTACATATCCCAGTGCTCAACTGGTAATTATTTCATCGTTTCAGAAAGGATGAAAGATAGAGTGGACCTCCGTGTATTTTGAACTCAGAACGTTAAAGACGAACGAAATGCCGCTAAGCACTTCCAGCGTGTTAATGATTCTACCAGCTTACCGTCTTAAGTATTAAACAAATATTAAGAGCAAAGTTACATGAATTATGTAGGAAAAATAAACAGAAGTAATGGAAAAATATTCTGCAATCTCGAAAAGATATGACAGTGAGTAGAGAAATAAAAATTAAAAAACAATCAGCTAGGGAATGTTTATAAATTTTTCGTACTGACTGCCAATGCACGCATCAAGGTAAAGATCTTGGGATATACTTTGAAAGAAATTAATAAAGCGTTAGTAAAGATGCCAGAGATATTAAAAGGAATTACAAGAATATTAAAGGGGAGAAGTGTATTAGCAGATAGGGAAGGAAGAGATAAGGAAAAGAAAATTAGTAAAAGTGATACAACTATGTTGAATCTAGTAAAAATTTTGACGGAAAATTAATTAGATAGAATTGAAAATTTCATTAAGAAATCTATACGGAGATAAAAGTATACAAGAGCCAGTGTAATACTATTTATTATCATGTTGTTCTCAAGATACATTTGGTAATCGTGGTATCAAGACGAGGTTGCCAAAAGCAAACAAAAGTGATATATGCATCTACGTAAGGATTTGACTATGTGTAGTTAGAACCAAACGCGTACGCGTTATATATATATATATATATATATATATATATATATATACACATATTTATATATACACGCTTAATAACTATTCTCACCTTAATATGTTAAGCTCGGTTGTTTTGGGGAGAAAGTTCTTTATTGCATAATTACTGTTTTGTAACTATAAGTAAATAATTCTTCGTTACTTTGATGTTGTTACTTTTAGTAACAAGCATGTGTTGGCGAAATGGACATACTATACTAATATTTCACTCCTACTGGGAATCACTTAATAGGTGGAGGGGTATAGAAGTGCCAAAATTTGGGAAACGGACAGTAATAAAACATTAATATTTGTAGTTAGGACAACACATATGAACATATAGCATTGTTTTTAGCTTAGATATTCTCTAAATGTTCTCTTGAAATTTGGTATGGGCCATTTACACACATGGTCAACGTAAGTCTTTAACTTACATTATTTACATTATTAACATTATTTACATTATTTACATTATTTACATTTGACGAATATTTGTCCTCATCTTGTTTGCTGTCAAATGTAAATAATGTAAATATTGTACAAATGTACATAATTCCTCATCTCTTAAATATAGAACTGTAAGTCTTTAATATTTGGTCACTGGTGCCATCAAGCAGTCTTGTGGAATTGGATCAGAAAGTGAATGAAATATAAGTAGTAGTCATGTTGTGATGTCTTTTTGTAACATGTCTTCGTCTTTTTCTCTATTCTGCTTGCTTCTTTCCCACTTTCCCTCCCTCCCAATACACGTACCTCACCTTCAGTGTTCTGCCTTGTTATAACAAGGAATGGCTCTGACGAAAGTAGCATTAATGCTTTTAGGTCTTTCAAATTTTCACAACTGATCGATTGGACCAATTGAATAAACCTATCAGTAACGTTCATATAACCCTTTCTACAGGAAGCACAGAACCTCAAATTAGTGGGCAGGGGACTAGTCGATTACATCCCCCCCCCCC
>NC_068991.1:69491178-69491740 GCF_001194135.2 Octopus bimaculoides
AGAGAGAGAGAGAGAGAGAGAGAGAGAGAGAGAGAGAGAGAGAGAGAGAGAGAGAGAGAGAAATGATAGATTGCTAGAAATATATATGAGGAAAGAGATAATTAAACAGATACATTAACAGTTAAAAAGATAACTATGTATATATGCGTACTTGCATAAATTTATGCATAAACGTGTTAGTGTTAAGACTCTGCGTAAGTATGGGCTCTGTACACGTAGGATATAAGTTTTATTATTATCGTTATTATAGTGATAATAGTAATTATAACTGAACAGTCATAACCACTTCTGTATATTGTATACATAAATAGGAATTTGTATTCAAATATTCCCGAAATAAATATTTAGTATAAGACAATCACACGTTAGCTTACATATATTAAATTATTGCGAATTGTAATTTGATTAAAATTAGAGAAATGTAAAATGCAAAATTTGTTAGGGTATATAAATATCTGTGTATGTATGTGTATACGTATGTATATGTATATATACATCTATATACACACACATATATATATATATATATACATATACATATATATATATATATATATACATA
>NC_068991.1:69494948-69496494 GCF_001194135.2 Octopus bimaculoides
ATATAAATAAATAATTACAAGCACGCGCGCAAATATATATATACATATGCGTGCATACACAAGTATATACAAGCTCACGCATGCACACTCACACGTACACACACACTCGCGCACGTACACAGGCACACGCACGCAGGCATACATATACTCACACAATCGTACAGTTATATGTATATCCTGATATAGAAGTGAAATAGATGGATACACAAATAGAGAAATAGTGAGCGAGATAGCGGTAGACCAATAATTAGACAGACAGACAGACAAATAGATAGATAGATAGATAGATAGATAGATAGATAGATAGATAGATAGATAGATTGATATACAGATAGATAAGTCGGCGAGGTGGCAGAATCGTTAGTATACTGGTTGAAATGGTTAGTGGTATTTCGTCCGTCTTTACGTTCTAATTTCAAATTCCGCCGAGGTCGGCTTTGCCTTTCGTCCCTTCAGGATCGATCAATGAAGTACCAGTTTCGTACTGGGGTCGATCTTATCGACGGCCCAAAAATTTCGGGCAGTCTGCCTAGAATAGAAGAGGATTTATAGACGGATAAATAGATAGATAGTTAGATAGATAATAGATAGATAGAGGGAGGAAGAGATAGATTCAGAAAGAGGTAGACTGACTGATAGATTGACTGATCGATTGATTGAATTGCTGATTGATAGTAATTAGGAAAATGAATGCTAGTATTGTTCGTTTGCAAAATATAGTCAATAGAAATTCAATTTTTCTACGTAGAAGATTTTGTCTCTCGATCCTCAGATTAATGATGAAATTACATTTGAAGTTTGCTCATAGGAACGCTGTTTGGATCTGCTATATAACTCTAAAATCAACTTACAGATAAATATAAGCTACACGTACATCCGAATAATGTTCACATGGTTATAAGACTCGATATAATACATTTATAATGTATTTCTAATTAGGATAATTTATGAGGCATTCAGTTAGGAACGCCAATCGTGAAAGAATTGGAAATTGAATCGTAAGCTTTGTAGTGAAATGTAGCTTTTTCTACGAATATGTGACTTACATTTATGGAGGTGTAGCGTAAACCTTGGCTTGTATACAGACACTTATATATATATATATATATAACAGCAGACTTCAAAATAAAAAAAAAAATAATAATAATAAAAATTAGCAAAATGTGGAACCTGAAGACTAAAACAATACATAATGTCATAGGTGCCCTGGGAATGACAACGAAATGGGCTGATTACTACCTAGCTCAGATACCAGGAAACCCCAAAATGGCTGAAGTTCAAAAGATAGTGCTCATGGGAACTGCCCATATCCTACGTAAAATACTGTCTATGTGATCTCAAATTTTAAAACAAACACATAATTTTCTAATGGTTTCTTAAACATTCACTAGAACAACACTATGTACAAATCCAAATATATGGTACCCTAGGCATAACACCTACATGAACTTCTAACTTGTCTCTTGAGGTCTCTGGGTGAGACTTGGATCCAACTTGTACAAATGCAAAGCAAAAGTCAAACATAAAATAATAATAATAATAATAA
>NC_068991.1:69497455-69504463 GCF_001194135.2 Octopus bimaculoides
TATATATATATATATATATATATGCACATATACATACTGACACACATATGGGTCTACGTTCAGTCACTATGCCTCGTTCATAAGCACATAGACATGTAAGTATTATGGAACCTTACCCACGCAATATATATTGTATACACGCAGAATATATTCAAAATTATAAAGTACATCACAAGTTCTTTTATCCCAGAAATATAATGTACAATACGGATTTAGAATATTAACTTTTACTACGCCACATGCTATTCAAGAAATCTCCCCTTCCAGCACAAACCAAAAACAGTAACCATAGAACACACAAATACTCACACACACATATGCACACACACGCACACACTCATATACACACGTGCGCGCGCACACACACACATATATATTGGCGTGGGTAGTGTTGTAGTAAGAAGCTTGCTTCCTAGTGACATGGTTCCGGTTTCAGGCATCATGGGGTAGTATATTCCTCTATAGCCTCGGTCTGACCAAAGACTTGTGAGTGAATTTGGTAGACAGAAACTGAAAGAAGCCCGTCGTATATATATATATATATATATATATATATATATATATATATATATATGCGTGTGTATGTGTGTCTTTGCGTATGTGATTGTCCGCCACTACCGCTTGACAACCGGTATTGGTGTGCTTACATCCCGTAACTTAGCAGTTCGTCAAAACGCATCGACAGAATGAGCACCAGACTTTACACAAAAAAATAATAAGTACCTAGTTTGGCTAAATTTATTCAAAGCGTTGCCCTAGCTTGGTCGCAGTCTAATGACTGAAACAAGAAAATAAAATGAAAGCTACCTATGGATACAGTCGAATTGAAATTATAAGTAATCTTCAGTCATTTACCACATCGAAAATCTATTCTAGCTTGTATTAGAAACCTCCATGTAATAGAGAGGTACCAGGAAATTATCCCTGTGTTTAGCACTCATGCGTGTTGCATATTTGTGCATTTTAATGTTCACCATTGGCGTATGTATTGAATACTCTTATCGAATACGCTTCTAGGGAAGCAATTTTTCTGCAAACTTTTCTATAAATTATTTCTTAGAATATTCTTCACACTGATATGTCCTTATATGTGTAATCTATGATCCCCGTTAGGTTATTTTCAGCGTGTTTCGAATTTAAGCAAACGATGCGTACACGAAGAAAACCTCATGCAATCAGTCGCTTGAGGACAAGGAACTAGAAATTTCGAACAGTGACGAAGGCAAATTCAACTTTGCATAAATAAATAAGTCAATAGATAAATGTATCTTTGGATGTCTGCATATATCTAAATATCTATTCCCTCTCTTTCACTATCTCTCCATCACTATCTACACATACATACATACATGCATACAAAACAAAACACATATTTGTACATGCTCTGACTCCAAATACTGCACATATAGACACTCACATACAAATACACATACACACACTCGTGCATATACACATACAAACAAACAAACACACACACAAACAAAGACACTCTTTTAATCTTGTTGAAATTCCAATGTAGCAAACTTGGATGTAGGTTAGAAACCGGTTCTTTCTCTATTGGCAAAACATCTTCTCACCTAAGGCCCGAAATTTTGAGGGAGGGCCAGTCACATAGATCTACCCTATTACGCAAATGGTACTTAATTTATAGACACCGAAAAGATGAAAGGAAAAGTCGACCTCGGTGGAATTTGAACTTGGAACGTAAAGACAGAAGATTTGCCAATAAATCATGAAATAAAACGGAATAATGGCATATATGTTATCAATGACTTGTAGGCACACGGTATTCCGTTGTGCAACCATAATATATTACAAAGTATATTAAACGTTCTTATAAGTCAATACCGTGTACTACTCTGTTAGCAGTGCTATGAAATCACGTGCTAAAATCATTTCTACAGATTTTCTATAGAAATTAAAGCCAGCACCGATTTTGCTACGGCGTTTCGTACCGGAGACGTCAAATGTAAACAAACAATAAGACCGAAGGTGAAAAGATGGATAATGGGCGTATATGCCATACTTCGCGAGATTTTGCTTCTTCATCAGCACCCATTTAATCCATTAATGACCCACGAATTCATTGCTTGAATAGCCACTACGTATAGCGGTGTAACGGTATTGGCTTTACCAATTGACATATGACAAACACTCCTGAACGCTGGTACATAAATATTCTTTTCTACTCTAGGTACAAGGCCTCAAATTTTGGGGGGAGGGGACCAGCCAATTCGATCGACCGCAGTACACAACTGGTACTTAATTTATCGACGTCGAAAGGATGAAAACCTAAGTCGACCTCGGCAGAATTTGAACTCAGAACGTAGTAGCAGACGAAATACCTATTTCGTTATTGCCCACAAGGGGCTAAACATAGAGGGAACAAACAAGAACAGACGAACGGATTAAGTCGATCACATCGACCCCAGTGCGTAACTGGTACTTAATTTATCGACCCCCCGAAAGGATGAAAGGCTAAGTCGACCTCGGCAGAATTTGAACTCAGAACGTAGTAGCAGACGAAATACCGCTAAGCATTTCGCCCGGCGTGTTAAACTTTCTGCCAGCTCACTGCCTTGCTGGTATGTAAATATTAATGCCATGTGGGCACACATCATTTCGTTATGCAACCGTAATATGCTACAAATTATATTGAACGTTTTTATAAGTCAATACCGTGTCCTGCTGTGTTAGAGTAAGCCTAAAAGTCGCCTGTTTATTCATATTTCTTAATTGAAGTGATTGAATTAACATTTGACTTTGCAGCGTCAAAATTTAAGTGTAAGAACAATTTAGGCAATGTAAGTCGTAATGAACGCACGCCTGAGAATAATAAACTAATCTTGAAAGTTAGCAAAAGCCAAATTCAGAAGAAACTTCCTAGACAAAGAAGACAAAACATTATAAAAAAATCACAATATCTTTGAAAACTGTAGTGTATGTAACATTGAAAAATTCTTGTAACGCCCGCAAATCTGCTATGGTCTGTTGCTCTGCGTGGAAGTTCCCGGAATCTTCAAAGTATTCTAATATGATTAGCTTCTAATGTTTCTCTAATATGTTAGAAGGCGACTGCTGCATGCCAAGATATGAAATTTAGGGAAGATCGAGGCAAAGGGAAATTTGTCCTCATTGTTGGGCTCACTTAGTAATCAAGCCTCGAGGTTGACCTAATGAATATTTTCACGTGGCTGTTAGTTTTGAGAAAAAACAAAAAACAGAACATGAAAACATACTACACTCTAAAACAAAGATACACTCCACACTTCTCGTAAGAGATGAATTCATACTACCGAGACTCATTTATAAAGCTCGTCATTGTTAACGTAAAAGAAGGTGTCTTTAACCTATAATCACCTAAGGCCATACTTGAAAATTCTGATACTTTTTAATAATACACAAGGGTCAAGCGTTTTTAGTAGGAAACCTGACTTTATAGGGATCATACAGCTACCAAACCAGGCAGACAGAGGTGCAGAAAAATCCTGTATTCCAGCATACGATATAGCATGATCGGAATTACGATTATAGTTAGATGTATTTCAGCTTCGACTGATATTATTTGCCCACTTCTCATAAACTAACAAAAGATTGTTAAGTGAAATAAGAGAGAAATTAGCTTCAGTAGCACATGTAACATAGGACCCGAATTTTTTTTTACCGCTTCATCATCATCATTATCATCATCATCATCATCATCATCATCATCATCATCACCACCAATACCACCACCGAAACCACCACCACCACTATCATCATCATCATCATCATCATCACCACCACCACCACATCACCATCATCATCGTCATCACCATCATCATCAAAATCATCACCACCACCACCACTACCATCATCATCATCATCATCACAACCACATCACCATCAACGTGATCATCATCATCATCTTCATCATCATCATAATCATCATCACCACTACCATCATCATCATCATCACCACCACCACTAACAGAACCAACATCATCGTCGTCGTCGTCGTCACCACCACCACCACCACCACCGCCACCACCACCGCCGCCACCACCGCCACCGCCGAGGGAATCAAAAAAAAAAAAAGAAATAGCAACATAAAAATACAAAAGACACTAAGTCGTAATGCTAAGTAAGCTTGGACAAAAACAGAAACTGCATATTTGCATATGTGAACTGCATTCATTGCAAAAGAAAAAACAAAAAAAAACAAAAAGCTGTTGCGATGCTGTAGTGCATAATGTCAAGATATTGCATTACTGCAGTTAGTTTCCACAACATCATAATTCTATCAGAACATATTGGTGACTCTGCGGCAGTGTGTCTGACTGGTTAAAACACTGTGACATTCTGTTAATAAAGTATGTTTATCCGCCAAGGTCGACTCTGCCTTTTATCCTTTCGGGGTCGATAAATTTAGTACCAGTTGCGCACAGGGGTCGACCTTATCGACTGGCCCCCTCACCCCAAATTTGGGGCCTTGTGCCTAGAGTAGAAAAGAAAAACGTATATATATTTTTTGTTTCTGTTTTAGCCTCAGCTCACTCTCCTCATAAGCCATTCATATGACCATAGCCGTTTTTGATGTGACAATTAACAAAATTAAAAGGTAAAGCCCTTTAAAGCTAGTTTCTCGGTTTTTGTAGCGTATGATATATATATATATATATATATATATATATATATATATATATATATATATATATATGAGAGAGACAGAGAGAGAAAGAGAAATAGGGAGACAGAAAGAGAGGGAGGAGTCATGAAAGCAATTAGCTACTATTCTTTCCAAAAAATTTGTTTATTACGATGTTCGATTGTAATTCTAGATTAGAGAAAACAGTCTTTGTCTATATTTTAGACGATATATGAAGAAGAGTGTGTTGCAAATTGTCTTATGATAGAATTTTAATGCATTTTCTGTGAGCCTAAAAATGACTTTTGTTTTAAGGTGTTTTTTCTTCTGGAAATGATTGTTTCTTATGAACGATTACAATCTTGCATAAGTCACAGCACAGCTTCTGTACAGAAAATTATTTAATGCAAAACTTCCAACGAGTAGGTGGCATATAGAAAAGACCCTATGTCAAATGGCAGTCATATCTTTCTCATGTCTCATAACAGAATACCTACGCGCACAGGAAGTAGGTTTGACACATTGGATTATAAACGCCTCAACATGAAATAGCATTGACAACTCGATAAAGGGATAAGTGTAGAGTCCGTTGAAAAAATCATTCGCGACCATTTGCACCTCCGGAAGTTGACTGCACGAGGTATTCCTCGGATGTTCACACCTTTTCAGAAGCAGGAAGGAGTCAATTGCTCTCGGACTCTTTTGTCAATGTGCCAAGAAAACAAGGAAGACATATGACACCAGATGAATCATGTGTCCATCATTATTATCCTGAGCCTAAAGTCCAGTCGAAGCAATGGAAGCATGATAACACAGTAACGCCGAAGAAAAGGCTCGTGTCCAACCCTTAGCATGTAAGGTGATGCTCACAGACATTTGGGACCAGCACGGAATAGTGATGACAGATTTTCTGTCAAAGTGCACCACAATTAACGGGGAATATTATGCATTTCTGCTGCAGAAATTGCAGGATACCATCAAAGCACAGAGGAGTGCCATGCTGACCAAAGGGGTCAATTGTGCTATAGAACCTTCGAAGATGCCGTTCAACACTTTTCTTTGCCTGCTAACGTATCTCTCTCCCCCCAACTTTAGAGTAGCAAAATCATTAAGAATCATTCATCAAGGCTAGTAAACTACAAATTATAAATATCCAGCTACCACACTTCAAACGTACCAGCTATAACTTTTTATCTCGATTTGAAAATACGTGAAGGTATTTAGAATGCCCTAACATATTTCTGTAAATATGCTAAGCACTGGTGCTAATCATAGTTTAATCAATAAGCGTAGGAGCGAGGTAAATGCAATGAAAATAGCGGGGTCAGTGGAGTCAATTTTGAGCGGTTCCTCAGAAACTGAAACTCCTTACGATACTCCCCGGGAGTTCATGGTATGAAATTGAATCGACGGAGTGCCACTATATATATTCTCCGAACTTTCCATCTTTTCGACGAAGGGCTACGCCCGAAACGTCATACACTCTCTCTTTCCTTTCCTGAGCGTCCAATAATACTATCCATATCACGTCCTCACTTTGTTGTTTTTTTGTTCTTTTGTTATTGTTTTTTTGAACTATATATATATATATATATATATCTTTTGTTTTTTACTTCTTTCTGTAATTCGACGGTGGTGGTGCTGGAGCGCTGTCTTCACTTCTAATTTTTTAATACCTGTCGCCGAACAGCTGGGTTACGAAGAAGCAAACATGTGAACAGACACAAGGACACACACAAACACACACTCACACACACCTACACACACACATATAAATGCATGTGTGTGTGTGTGTATACGAAGGGCATCGGCTTCTGTTTTAGGTTCTGTCTACCAGATACACGAAAAAATAGTTTAGTTACTCGAGGCTATGGGGGAAGGCACACCCAAGGTGCCACGCAGTGGGACTGAACCCGAAACGATATGGTTGGCAAACTTCATATATACATATGTAACACATATATGTACATATGTACATGTTTTATATATGTATAAATAATATATATATATACACAGACAAACCAGAACATACACAGACATAGAGCGCCTATGTGTGAATATACGTGTGTGTATGTGCGTGACAGATTCTGTGAGGGCGCAGGCGCTTCGTTGCATTCATGTGTGTATGGATGTTACATAGAGTATGCTACACAATGCGTGTGTTCAAAAGATCAATCTCTTGATGCGAAAAAGTATAACCTAAGATTATCTATGTAATTTTACATGCAGTCATGTAAGGATGTATAAAACGAAAGCACATAGCGCGTGCGCACGATCACACACGCTCTTACAAAATACGCAAACATATCTGTACATAAAAATAGATGTAGAGGAGATTAATATATAAATGAATATATCTGTATATATATATATATATATAT
>NC_068991.1:69505206-69506241 GCF_001194135.2 Octopus bimaculoides
TATATATATATATATATATATATATATATATGTGTGTGTGTGTGTGTGTATATATGTATATATGTATGTATGTATGTATGTATATATATGTATATATATATGCATGTTTATACTTATCTATGTAAGAATGGATGAATGCGCGCACATATGCTGTATTCATGTATGAAAATATGTCCCAATATAAGTATGCATATTTGTGTGTATGTGTATACATGTATATAGGCATATAATCTTTTATATATATGTGCGTGTGTGTGTGTGCGTGTGTGTGGGGGTGTGTGTATGCTTGTGTGCGCGTGTGTGCGTGGATACAATTATATATACCAATGTGCGTGCCTGTTGGTGCAGATATATGTGTTGGTGTAAATGCATGTATGTTTATGAAATATTTGTGCATATATATCTTACAGTGTATAGTTTTCAGGATTCTTCATGGATTAAAATATTTTCAGATATTTATATCCGGAAAATATAATCATCCTAAAATTTATTACTGATGTACAGAAATGTATTACACAGACAGGGAGATATAAACGCACGCATGCACACATACGCAAACACACACACTCACACAGATACACACACACGCAAACGCACATACACTCTGAATGAGTGTTGCACTTATTCCAGCTGAATGATATATACAAATATACATACCATTATATACACATGCCGTTATATATTTCTATACAACCTTAAATAAAAAGTGGAAGAAATATATATTATATATTTGTTTACGGATACGATTATATTTATGCATTTGTTTATATACATATATACACACATAAATATCTATGTATATACATATTAATATAAATCTATATATATTTGTATGTTTGTTTTGCGTGAATCTATATATGCACGTGCACATGTAGACTTACACACAGAGACGTGTGCACATGTATATCTGGATTTGTCAGTTATGTAGTTTGTACATACGATTGTGTAATCTATACGAAAATGAATAATCCTCGTTGGCTTCCGTCATATACTTACATACAGGCATATATATATATATATATATATATATATATA
>NC_068991.1:69506829-69507484 GCF_001194135.2 Octopus bimaculoides
ATATATATATATATATATATATATATATATATATATATATATACATATGGATTTTAAATGTACACTTTTGTCAATTATTGCAAAATGTATTACATAAACCATCCGGGGGATCATTTGGGCCGTACATCTCAAGCTGAACCTACAGCAGAACCCGTACACAAGCAATGATATAGAAAAGCTTCCAACATCTTAAACCGATCTGTTATACAGTTACATCTGTCTATCCATTGAGATATGAAATGTACATGAATTATACGAACATTCATGATCATGTAACAATCAGGTTACATCATTTAGGCCATTTTTTATTCAGTATTCCTCAAAAGTTTAGCGACTCAAGAAGGATTTCTGAAAATGAAATATATTCAGTTTTCTTATATTGCTAAATTTGTTCACCGAATATCAAACCTGAAATTAATCAGTACTTGATTAAGTTAGAGCTTCGAATTCTTTGAACAAATGAAGATCAGGTAGATATATATGAAGAACACAAAGTCATATGATGTAATTTATATGCATACATACACACACACACACACACACACACACACACATATATATATATATATATATATAAATATATATATATATATATATACATATATATATACATATATATATATACATAGATACATATATATATTTGTATATATAC
>NC_068991.1:69508666-69509654 GCF_001194135.2 Octopus bimaculoides
ATATATATGCCAATACACAGACGCCAGTTAACACACGCACTCACACACACACTCAGAGCGAGTGAGGTGTATGCATGAATGTATATATATCTACGTATGTGTATACTTATACGTTTACTGCATATATAAATATGCGTGTGTGCATTTATGAACATGTATTCAGGTATTCATATGTGCATAGATGTGTACATATATATGTGTGTGTACGTACATATCTAAGTGCGCGTGTATGTGTGTTTGTGTTTATGCATAAATCATAAGAGAGAGAAAGATAGAGAGAAAAGAGAGAGAGAGAGAGAAAAGAGAGAGAGAGAGAGAGAGAAAAGTGAGAGAGTTAGAGAGAGATAGCCAGTTACACAGAGAAGGAATCTGCGTATGGTTGCGTATTGGCTCTGACATAATTATGTTAGTGAATACACGTATAGATAGTGATTCGTAGGTGAGCTTTAAGGATAAAGTATGTATTGTGAATTTATATATATGTGAAATAAATGAAGTAGGACCATTTAACTGCCAACGAAATAAACACACATACACATACAGATATATATGTATATATGTATATATATATAGAATATGCATAATATATGCATACATATATATTATATAATTTATATATAATCACACATGCTTACACAGACTCACAAAAATGTGTCCTTTTTTTAAATGAATTGTCTTGAAAAAGTTGGAAGTAATTATTTTTTGAGACTGGTAAATCAGAGTGTGGAAGTTCGAATCCAAGTTTAGTGTAATGTAGTGCATTCAGGTATCGGGGTATTTATCATATATACACTGATACACACACACATATATATATATAGCTAGATAGATAGATATGAAGACAGTGAGAGAGAGAGAGAGAGAAAAGGAGAGACAGACAGACAGAGACAGACAGAAACTGACGGACAGAGATATACACGCAGATACACACAAGCACATGTATATATACATATATATCAATATATATATATATATATATATATATATA
>NC_068991.1:69511197-69512653 GCF_001194135.2 Octopus bimaculoides
ATATATATATATATATATATATATATATATATATATATATACACACACATACATATACGTCTGTACACTAATTTCTCTGTTGCTTCTATTTTCACCTGTACCTAATTATATGCACAAAATACAAAACGATCTGGAAAACAATAAGATCAACAACAACAACAACAACAATAACAATAGTTATATTTGCAACAACAAGAATTAATGTAATAACAATTTTATTTATTTATAGAAACCGAATTCTTTGCTTTATAGTTCCCGCTCCACGTCAACACTTCACCTTAATTACTCTGTGTCTAGTAGCCGTTGATTAGATGCATTTTTCTATATGCATTTACATCTAATATATATTATATATAATGAACTAGGCGACACTTTTACACCTAACATATCTGTGAAATTTCTTTTAATAACTCTTTCATCCAGCTCTCTCTGTTTGAAATACTAATTTATATGTATATATATATATATATGCATTTATCTTAAGTAGAACTAATAAACTTTCTGCTATGGATGCAAGGCATGGAATTTAGGGGATGGGAACGTGTCTAATCGATTACGTCTACCCCCACACTACCGTGCTTGAATGGAACTTTTTGTTTTTTTCGATCCTGAAAGGACGGCAGATGAAGTCGGCTTCGGTGGAATTTGAACTCGCAACGTTAACCTGGAAAAAAATGCCACTAAATCAGAACTAATAAATTTTCTACTATGGACATAAGTTCTGAAATTTAGGGGTCGGGTACGTGGCTAGTCGATTACTTCTACCCACAACCCCTGCTTGAATAGAACTTATTTTTTTCAATCCTGAGAGGAGGTTAGGTGAAGTCGACATCGGTTGAATTTGAACTCAGGAAGTAAACCCGGAAAAAATGCCACCAAACATTTTATCCGGCGTGCTAACAATTCTGCTAGACCGCCGTCATAATTATTGCTAATATGATGTTAACTAAAGGGGGTGAGGTGGGAGAATTGTTAGCACGCCGGGCAAAATACTTGGCGGCATTTCGTCCGTCTTTACGTTCTGTGTTCAAATTACGTTGAGGTCGACTTTGCCTTTTATTCTTTCGAGGTCGATTAAATAAGTACCAATTGAATACTGGGGGTCGTTGTAATTGACTAACATTCTACTCTTAACTTGCTGGTCTTGTACAAAAATTTGAAATCGACATAAACCTAATGTTGAATATTTTAGTTTAAACGTAGTAAAATATATTCATATACACTTTTACACCCTTTTATACGTTTCAGTCATATGACTGTAGCCATGCTGGAGCACTGCCTTTTAGTCCGAAGACATCTACCTCAGGGCTTATTCTTTGTAAGCCTAGTTAGTACTTATTCTATCGTTCTCTTTTGCAGAACCGCTAGCTTTCGAAAACAAACGCACCAACATCGGTTGTCAAGCGATTGTGGGAGTGGGGACAAACACAAAGACACATACATATAAGTATGTATG
>NC_068991.1:69512750-69514269 GCF_001194135.2 Octopus bimaculoides
ATAAAGACGAAGACAGATTTATAAACAAGAAGCAGATGTATTAGTTTGACGCTCGGGAAAGTGAGAAAGTCTTTTATGTTTCGAGCCTACGCCCTTCACCTGAAAGGAACACGAGGAAATAAACAGACGACGGGCTTCTTCCAGTTTCCGTCTACCAAATCCACTCACAAGGCTTTGGTAGGCCCGAGGCTATAGTAGAAAACACTTTCCCAAGGTGCAACGCAGTTGAACTGAACCCATATCCATGTGGTTGGGAACCAAAATTCTTATCACACAGCCTCGCCTGCGCTTATAGTATAATTTACTAAAATAACATACTCGAAACTTAAGCGCCTGTAGAACCCTGATGAATGTATCTTTCTCTCATAGGTTAACAACCGTTCATAGAAAGGTCTCAAGGTATATAAAAACAAGCCACTCCTCATTTAAAACCGCTTCCACCACAGTTTGGTATGAATTTCGACCATGAGGTCGGTCCTTTAATCGCCTACATTCTTACAAGGTGTGATTCATATGAATATGTTTAGTATGACATTGGTGATGAGATTAAATCTGCATCTGCTGCTTCAGTTTCAATGGCTTGGTTGGGTGGCTTGCTACGCTTCTGAAGGACATTAACATTGTCCCACCTTTTGGCACTACCTTACGCACACATTACGGTCTTCATTTGTTATATACTTGGTTTAGTCATTGGACAGCGACCATGCTGGGGCACCGCCTGGAAGTGTTTTCGTTGAACAAGTCGACATCAGTACTTATTTTTTAGCTTAATAAAACCTGTTACTCATTCTGTTTTCTTTTGCCGAACTGGTAAGGGGACACAGACCAACCAACAGCGGTTGTCAAGAGATTATAAGTGACAAAAACAAACACAAAGACACACACACATATACACACACACGTACACACACATCTAGATAAATGTATAGTGTAATAGATAGATAGATAGATAGAGAGAGAGAGAGAGAGAGAGAGAGAGAGAGAGAGAGAATTTGCTATCTTTTTGATTTCTGTGTAGCAAATTTGGTAGGCCCGAGGCAATAAAAGACACTTGCCATAGTGCAACGTATTGGAACTAAACAGGCAACCATAGAGTTGGTAAGTGAAATTCTTACAACACAGCTACGCTTACGCCTGTTGGGGTCATTGAAAATTAGAGATTCCGAGAGCTAGAAATAATTCTGTTTTGCAGCACTTAATTCTTGCTGGAAAGAATAAAGTTTCTAAAATAGGTAGAGAAGTTCTTGGGAAATTCTTTGGTTGAATGGAACAACACTTGCCAGCTATACAGATGTAGGTTTGTGTCACGAGGGCAACATTCAAATATTTTTTAGTCCAAAACTAACTTGTTATTGTCTACAGCCACAACTACTTCGAAATTCACTTTGTCCAGAAAATCTGTCTCGCATTAACTCTCTCACATATATATGCATACATACATATCTATCTATCTATCTATCTATCTATCTATCTATCTATCTATCTATCTATCTATCTATCTATCTATCTATCTATCTAT
>NC_068991.1:69514523-69515088 GCF_001194135.2 Octopus bimaculoides
ATATATATATATATACATATATTCAAAGAGGGAGACAAAAAGACAGAGAGAGAGAAGAAAGACATTCAGACTGACTGGCTGTACGTGTGAGCGTGGTGCATGTCTGTATGTATGTCCGTCTAAGATTTCAAAACTGTACTTGTTTCTCATGTGACTTGATTTGAGAGTGCACGTTGACCCTAACTGAATGACATCGTGAAAGAACCATCCTTAAGCAGAAATGGGATTTTAAATGGCTAAATTGATAAAGAGACGTTCATAAATTATGCGATAAAAACGAAAAAGGCAAATTCTACGGAAGAAAAGGAAGGGGAGAACGCCACCCACAGGGAGGATATTATGCGTCACACACACACACACACACACACACACACACACATGTATATATGTGGTTCATATATACAACCTATATATATATATATGGGCACAGGACGTCACGAAACGTGTACAACAAAAAGATATGAAGCACGAGTACATGGAACATGAAATATTCTTTCGAACAACGAAAGACACAAATGGAAAACAAAATCAACAACATAAAGTACGACCGTTTATCAGTTGTTGG
>NC_068991.1:69519668-69522601 GCF_001194135.2 Octopus bimaculoides
ATATATATGTATATGTATATGTATATATATATATTTGTATATATATATATATATATGCATGTGTGTGTGCATGTGAACCACACTGTAAGCCGTGCATTTCTTTTTGCATCTCTGCACTAAATTCCCTTCACTAAAATATCTTAAACATTTCCATTCCATGAAGGCATTTTCAGAAATAACTCTCTGCTTACTTTTTTATGTTTTGCTCTTTTATTTCATCTTGTTTTATTTTATTTTATTTTATTTTTCTTATACCTTCCAGAAAATCTGTAAATTCCATATTCTCGAAAATGTACCAAACCAAAGTAGAAAGTAGGAAATTAGATAAAATACACACGTGGATCAATAATTTTCATTAAAGACCCGTATGTTTAATTATTAAAGAAAGCCGATGTTTAGTTCGCGAAAGCGTTTATCTTTGGACAGGGAGAAATAATTAAGTTTCTCTTAAGGCCTATCACGAAATGTGGATTAATTTACTGAATATAAATGTGAAGAATTTACCCTTTAATATATATCCAATCATATATCCAAGACATATTATCATAAGCAAATAATCACTTTCATTCATAAATTTTTGTTGTATTGTTTTCTAACTTAGGAACTGTGTCACACGTTTTGCATTGTCAAGAATGTAGGGACTGCTATACTTGACGCTTCCTATATTTCATAGGCGTAGAATGGAAAGCAGTCGAAGTCAATTTTATCGGGTTTGAACGTATTTAAAAATGTACGTCACAAAATGAAGGTATATCAAGCCATTTATGATCGAGGATGGATCTACTGAGTTTTTTTAAACCAAAGAGATTTTGTAAATTTTAATACTTGGTACAATTAGGGCACATTTTATCGACTCCTCCAAGATGAAATGTAGTTACATCCTTGTGATCTAACATCTCAAATGTATTGTGTAGGCTTTATCTATCTATCTATCTATCTATCTATCTATCTATCTATCTATCTATCTATCTATCTGTCTGTCTGTCTGTCTGTCTGTCTGTCTATCTATCTATCTATCTATCTAACTGTCTGTCTGTCTGTCTATCAACCTACTTAACTACCTACCTATCTATCTCTCCTTTTGTGTATATATATATATATGTGTGTGTGTGTGTGTGTGTGTATGTGTGTGTGTGTTTGTGAGTTTGTGTGTGTGTATGTGGGCGTGTTGTAAACGCGCATGGCTTAGTGGCTAGGGTGTTGCACTCACGATTGCAAGATTTTGGGTTCGTTACCCAGGCCGGACATTGCGTTGTGTTCTTGAGCAAAGCACTTCATTTCGCGTTGCTACGCGATCATTTCGTCATATGACACGTGGCATATTGCACACCTGTACAGGTAAAGTCGATTTGATGGAGGGAGGGAGTGAGCTTATGTCAACACAAATATTTTATCACTATATAAGAAATCATCTATGTGGTTGTTCAGCAAGAAATTTCCTAACCCTGACACGCCCTCTAACGACGGGAGAATGCGTCATGTATGCACATTTCAGACAACAACTGCCTACGTGGATGGACCATGATACCACAGAAATTGTCTTAAGAATGACTTAATTGCCACTATCAAGTGATGATATTGAGACATAACCTGGGTCAATTTTTGCTCTCTTTCTCTGTTCATGTTTCTGTGACTTCACACACACACATACCACTAGAACCCGATCTACGATCTATCACTCAGCGATATATTAAACGGTCACCTGCGCAGTAGAGATATAGTCATGTCAAATTTATCTATTTCAAGGGAGATTGGAAAAGTATTGAAAAAGAAAACCCTGCTAGATTTTTGTATGTATATATATATATATATATATATAAAGGAATACAAAAATGGGACAAGAACGCAAAGCATCCACACAGCTAGATGATACGGAAAAGGGACAACAAAACATACAGAAAGGCAATACAAAAGAGGGAGAAGAAAAAACGCGGACGGTCATTGGGAGTTTTCTTTCCTCAGTGTAGTTCCAGATCATCTTTGCAATTTCGACTGGCTATACTCGAGATTGCTCCAATCTGGCCAGGCCCAAGAAAAAAACTAAGCTAAGAACATTAGATTCCTTGGAAGAAAGCAGCGAATGTATACAAAAGCAAGGACGGAAAAAAAAACGGAGAAATGGTACACAAATACAAATGCAAATAACAGGACATTAACAACAGGTGTCTTTCGACTAAGGACGAATTAAATTTAGCTGGTGTGTGTGGAAGTGAAGCCATACGGCAGGGACATAAGAGATGACAAGCATGGGGAGGAATTTAGATGTTGCATGGATGATAGTGGAACCAAGAATGAAAGGTCAGGCTTGGCCGAACACCGGTCACGTGGGGAGAGAGAAGAGAAGTAGAGGCAGAGGGACAGAGGAATTAGAGAGGGACGAGACAAAAAGGTAGAGAGGGATGTGAAAGAGGAGGGAAGATGAGAATGAAGAGAAAGCCAGGAAATGTGAGCGAGGCGGAACGAAAGAAAGAAAAGTGGAAAGAACGAAGTAAGTGTGAAGGGGCTGATAGAAAGAAAGAATGATATGTATATATCGTGGTACTCCGTCGGTTGCGACGACGAGGGTTCTAGTTGATCCGATCAAGGGAAACGCCTGCTCATGTCATTAACTTGCATGTGAATGAGCATTTCACAGACACGTGTACCCTTAACATAGTTCTCGGGGAAATTTTGCGTCACGCAGTGTATGACAAGGCTGGCCTTTTGAAATGCAGGTAAATCAGTAACAGGAAAAAATAATGAGAGAAAATTGTGGTGAAAGAGTACAGCTGGGTTCGCCATCAACACCTGCCGGAACGTCATCGAGCTTTAGGTGTTTTTGCTCAATCAACACTCACAACGCCTGGTCTGGGAATCGAAACCTCGAGTCCACTGGGCCATTACGCCTCCACACACACACACACACACACACACACACACACACACACACACAT
>NC_068991.1:69522611-69527154 GCF_001194135.2 Octopus bimaculoides
GCCTCCACACACACACACACACACACACACACACACACACACACACACATATGTATATATACAGTTTGTATATGAATGTGTGTGTGCGCGTGCATACTCAGACATCGGCAGGTTCGTAGAGGTGTTTCCACGGCAGAGATTATCATTTTTTCTCAGGTTCAAAGTGATGAACCCCAACACGGATTTTCCAATCTTACACGGTTTTTCCACTACAACCATATCTGGTCTTCTTATTTCAAAACATGGCCACCCTTGATAGGAAAACTTCAGGAAATTCTGTAATTATTTAACTCAATCAAAACCTCTGCTTAGTGATCATATCACTTTTCTCCTACTTTGAATCCATAACACTCAGCTAACATCTATTATTTGCCGGTAGAAAAGAGTGAAATTTCATGGATATGAAAAATCAAGGAGATAACGATATATTTTATATAAATTTTTACCCAATCTTTGCGTTTTATTCTATACGGGTGATGCATTTGATTGCATTTCTATATATAAATCAACTGTAACGAAATCTGTACACGAAGAATTAACATTCTTATTATCAGTTTTATGACTATCTCTTGATTAATTACATTTGTTTTAAGACTTTAAAAGAAATTTTCTCGTGGAAAAATGATCCGAACTGAAGGAAAGAATTAGATATGTCGAAATTCATTAAATTACATACAGAAATGAGAGAAAGTCAGGAGAACAAGAAAAACAGAAATATCAAAACATAGGTAGATAGATAGACATATAGATAGACAGATAGATAGATAGACAGATAGATAGATAGATAGATAGATAGATAGATAGATAGATAGATAGATAGATAGATAATAGATAGATAGATAGATAGATAGACTGACAGATAGATTGGTAGATAAATAAGTAGATAGAAAGATAGATAGGTAAGTAGGTAGATGGATAGATAGAAAGAGAGAAAAAGAGAAAGAGAGAAAGAGAGAGGGGAGTGTACACTGGAAACTAATATACATACGTACACAGAAACAGATAGATAGATAGATAGATAGATAGATAGATAGATAGATAGATAGATGCACAAATCGATTGACTGATTGAAAGGTATTTTGATAAATACATCGACTAATGGTTGTAGAGAAAATAAATAGATTGTTGGAATGATTTAATTAATATATACGTAGATGGATAGGTAGATTTAATTGATTGGCTGATTGTTGGATTGGTAAGTGAGAACGTTGATAAATAGATAGTAGATAATAGATATATAGCTTCATGTCAGTGTGGCTGTGTGTATGTGTGAGAGTGTGGATGTATATATATATATATATATATATATATATATATATATATATATATGTGTGTGTGTGTGTGTGTGTTTGTGTGTGCGCGCGCGCACACGCGCGTGTATATGTATAGAGTCTACAGATGTGATCCAGAGGTTCTCAATGTAGAAGACACTTTGCACCACTCAAGTGATTTGAACTTACACTCCGATAATTTTATCAGGGACCAAGTCTGCAGGCTAAAGTGTGGCTATAAGAGGAAACTACGTGTGGATATGTGAAGACAATAATGCATAAAGACAAACACAACATGCTTGGGTTTGATATACGAAATATATACACGTGTAACTAGAGAGAAAGAAAAAACTGAAAAGTTTCATACGAGTAAAAATACATACATATATATTAATGTGAAAGCGCATGGCCTAGTGGTTAGGCCATTCTGCACACGATCGTAAGGTCGGGAGTTCAATTCCCGGCGATGCGGTGTGTCCTTCAGCAAAACACTTTATTTCACTTTGCTGCAGTCCACAAAGCTAGCAAAAAAAGTAGTACCTGTGTTTCAAAGGGTCAGCTTTGTCACACTCTGTGTCACGATGAATCTCCCTGCGAACTATGTTAAGCGCACACATGTCTGTGGAGTGCTCAGCCACTTACACGTTAATTTCACGAGCAAGCAGTTTCGTTGATCGTATCAACTGGGACTCTCGTCGTCGTAGTCGACGGAGTGCTCCTATATATATTAATAGAGCAAACTTGCACAGAGCATAAACGACAGAGACAATTAAGGAGAGAAGGTATGGTATTGCAAGTAAGACGATCGAATTGATCCCAGATTTCAAATGGTACATATTTTATCAACACCGAAAAGATGAAAGGCTAAATCGGCCACACTGGAATTTGAACTCAGAACGTAAAGACGGACGAAATGCAGCTAAGCATTTTGTCAGACGTGCTAATGATTCCGCCCTTATTCGTGAATTATAAATTCTTTTCTACTCTAAGCACAAAGCCCGAAGTTTTGCGGAAGGGGACCAGTCGATTAGACCGACCCCAGCACGCAACTGGTACTTAATTTATCGACACCGAAAGGATGAAAGGCAAAGTCGACCTCGGCTGAATTTGAACTCAGAACGTAAAGACAGACGAAATACCGCTAAGCATTTAGCCTGGCGTGCTAACTAGTCTGCCAACTCACTGCCTTTCGTGAATTATATATATCAAGATCTTGGTATGCTTTATAAAAGTTGTTGCTGTCCTTTAGTTTCTGCTAGTCTCCGCCTAGTTAGGTTTCAAGCACGGTCTCAAGTTAAGTGCAAATACGTCATTGTTCCGTTACCATTGAAGGTGCGATCATCTAATCTTTAATTTCAGGCAGTGAGTTATTTATCAAATGTGCTCATCTTATTATTTACGAACCGCAAATTGAAGATGGCATGGCTGTTATTTCTAGATTATTGAATTCTTACAGAAACCCTTCCACACACCCTTGAATCGTTGGCATTATTATTGATGTTGTTGATGCCTGCTGTTTAGCTTCAGGCGACATCTGAACCACTATATATGTAACCAAAGGCCATTTAAATTTCATTTTGTTTGTCAGACATTTTAAATCTAGTACTACATTATCCACCGGGTAATTTAGTTCATAAAGCGCGGATGTATGTCGAAGAAGACTTGCCTGATATTTCTAGCTTATCAAGTGACCACATATTTAGTTTCTCATTTGCTGCTTTTAAATAAATTGTATGATTTGGTTGCCTAGTTTAGTTACAGTTACGCAAGCTGAAATATTAAACAAATTTGTTTTTTGTTTTAATCATCTTGTCGTTGTTCACATTGATACATTATTGCAGCTACATTTATAGTTTATTGTCTTAACATTTAACATTAATTTACTTATGATGAAGAATAATCCTGCTGACACATGTTTATTACTGTGGTTAATGTGTTAGAAATATATTTCCCCATGGACACATTGCTCGTTCATAACAACTATAAAATAACCCCAACGGTTTCTTCTTTACGATGACAAATCTAAGCAGACATGATGCGAAAACTATAAACTCTACAGTTAACGTCTCTATAGAATATAAATCATTCTTTTAGGCAGTACATTAGAGATAAACAAAAGACGGAGAAAATGGGACCAAAAACATCGATGGAAGTATCTTATTATGTAAAAGCAAGACTCGAAACCAAGCTTTCAGATACATTTGAATGACCTAACATGTAGTTTCATACCATACACTCTGTACTTTTTAAAAACTTAGTAGGGGAATATTGTTGTTGGCACTCCGTCGCTTACGACGTCGAGGGTTCCAGTTGATCCGACCAACGGAACAGCCTGCTCTTGAAATTGACGTGCAAGTGGCTGAGCACTCCACAGACACGTGTACCCTTATCGTAGTTCTCGGGGATATTCAGCGTGACACAGTGTGACAAGGCTGACCCTTTAAATTACAGGCACAAGAGAAACAGGAAATAAGAGTGAGAGAAAGTTGTGGTGAAAGAGTACAGCAGGGTTCGTCACCATCCCCTGCCGGAGCCTCGTGGAGCTTTAGGTGTTTTCGCTCAATAAAAACTCACAACGCTCGGTATGGAAATCGAAGCCGCGATCCTAAGACCGCGAGTCCGCTGCCTTAACCACTGGGCCATTTCACCTCCACAGCAGGGGAATAAAGAACAGTGCTATTGGCACATTTCAAGGACTTTGGAACTAATGACGAGAAAGGTAGGGGTAATTCAGTTGGAATGCTTGACATCCAAGTAACATGTGGTTGTGTTTGAATGGGGAAGTGGTTTGATCCACTGACTATCGACACAAAAAATGCAAAGCTGACCGCGGCAGGATTGGAACTCGGAAGGTAGAGAACCGGAAGAAATACTGCAAAGAATTTTAGCTGACGCGATTGCGATTCTGCTAACAGCAATGACAATAGTAGATAAATATAAGGTGTAGGTAAGGATTGAACTATAAACCACTATTCCAAAATATACAGTAACAAAACTAGTTCTATTTTTGTTTTGTTCCTTTTAGAGGGCAGCGACATCTTGAGAAATGTAGGTATCTGTAGATAAATATTTCTGAAAAAACATCACTATTGTCAACAACAGCGAAATGACAACAATAAAACAGGAAATAACGATGGCAATAATAATAATAATAATAATAATAATAATAATAATAATAATAATAATAATAATGATAATAATAATAATAATAATAATAATGATAATAATAATAATAATAATAATGATAATAATAATAATAATAATAATAATAA
>NC_068991.1:69528610-69529464 GCF_001194135.2 Octopus bimaculoides
TATATATATATATATATATATATATATATATATATATATTTATATGTGTATATATATATAAATAGATTGATAGGTTTACATATTTATACAAATAATATATATTTATATACATAAGTGAGTATGTAGATGTGTGTGTGTGTGTGTGTGCGTGTGTATATGATGGCTAGGTGACTTTGTGAACGTAGTGTATGAATGTGTATTCCTATTTTGCGCTAATAGAAACTCCCATTCGCTCCTAAAGTCTGTATAACGGCATAAACACGACACATCTTAATGGATATATCTATTGTGATCACAAATGACGCATTAGATTAAACAGCTACAATAATGAGAACGGCTTAGAATGCTGCAATGAAAAAGAAGAAAGTCACTCGAGAAAATGGCGTACTCGAGTTAAACAAATAGATAAATAACAAGAGAAACCAGTACGTCAACAACAACAACTAATGCAATAGCAACAGAAGCAGCAACAACAACAACAACGAAAACAGCCCAATTAAGAGGAATAAATCGAAGAAAATTACAATCATAAGATTCGACAGTAAAGATCAACATTTTCGAAATAGTAATAAAGGTCAGAAGTGACTGTATTGGACCTGGTGCATTATTTGTGTCTATGTGTACGCTGTATGTCTTTATGCATTTAGGTATGCACATCTGCATGCATGTATGTATGTATGTATGTATGTATGTATGCATGTATGTATGTGTTCCCTTCACTTCTTTCTCCTCTCCCCACTATTTATCTATGTAACAATCTATATATTCACATAAATCATACAAATACATACGTATATATATACATATATATATATACGCATATATATATATATATATATATATATATATATATA
>NC_068991.1:69529740-69532027 GCF_001194135.2 Octopus bimaculoides
ACATATGTATGTATATATTCACTCTATTATAATTCTGTTTACTGCATGCACAGCGAAGGACACGTGTTCAAACGGTTGTGAGAACTTCTTCAGATGTTTAATGCTATTCAAATTTTTTTTTTCTTCTTTTAATTTCAATCTAATATTGATTTGTTGTGTAATTTCAATGTCATAAAGCTTGATGAAAGAAGGAAAATTGGATGTTGTGGCATTGATGTATTTTTCAAGTTTTGAAACTGCGCACGTGTGGAGGTTTTGGACACCTTTTATTATAATGTTTTGTTTTTTTTCTCTTTTGCTTATTTCTGTGAATACTGAATGTAACGTTAATTTTTCTTATGACTATTGGAAAATTCAGTCGATGAGAGAAAGAAACTGTCAAGTACTGATGTCGGTAGAATAATCTGTTACGCTCTCGCTAAAAGCCTGGCCCTCTCCCTGTTTAATAAATTATCATGATTGGATGTTGATCGACAGAATACCTTGTTGTAATGGCATTTATTTCCCTCCCTCTATGTTCTGAGTTGGCATCATGAAGAGGTCAAAGTTATCTTTCATTAGTGGAAGGTCAATTATATAAAGTACAAAAAGAAGTAATGATATCAAATTCTTGAGCGAACTCACCCTGTAACCCCGTGGCTAGATACCTATATGAGAAATTAGTATGGTGGAGTGGTAGAATCTCCAGCACAGCCTGAAGCGTTTGCTCCAACTATTTACGTTCGAGGTCATCATCGTTTTGTAGCTCCATAGAAAAGTTCCATAAGATAATCTATATATGCAGTACCGGGATAAGATCATAAAGCGTAGCATAAACACAGTAGACTTCTCTTTACAGCTCGAGCCAGCGAGACTGAATCAAGAGGTCAGTAAAAGGCCGGATGGTATGACAATTTTCGCGCCCCGTGGCGGTAGGCCTCTCATCTGGGATATCATATAATCTAACACCTTCTTAAGGTCGCTCTCCGGCAGGTTTGTGGTCAAGCCTGTGGCAGTTCAGACCTCCGTCGTTCTTGGGCCCTGGACCATATCTCTGCTCACCGCTATCGGGCCGGAGATTACTGTGCGCCATAGCGAGCCCTGTGAATCAGAGTGGCTGTTCAATTGCATCTCCCTCTCTATCTTTCGAGGCAACGCCTTTAACATTTTGCTTGGTGGTGCCTTGAAAAATGTTTCATATATTGTGAAAAGCAGAGAGATGTTTCTGTTACACATGTGAACAGCAGCTGCCTAATGGTGACACTACCTTCCAATGCGGTATGATATCATGAAAACAATGTTGTTGTTGTTGGCACTCCGTTGCTTACGACGTCGAGGGTCCCAGTTGATCCGATCAACGGAACAGCCTGCTCGTGAAATTAACGTACAAGTGGCTGAGCACTCCACAGACACGTGTACCCTTTACGTAGTTCTCGGGGATATTCAGCGTGACACAGTGTGACAAGGCTGACCCTTTGAGTTACAGGCACAACAGAAACAGGAAGTAAGAGTGAGAGAAAGTTGTGGTGGAAGAGTACAGCAGGGTTCGCCACCATCCCCTGCCGGAGCCTCGTGGAGCTTTAGGTGTTTTCACTGAATAAACACTCACAACGCCCGGTCTGGGAATCGAAACCGTGATCCTATGACCGCGAGTCCGCTGCCCTAACCACTGGGCCATTGCGCCTCCACTATGAAACAATATATAAGACGCAGAGTCATAACACAAATAGACGACGGATTCCGTATATGAATTTCAGCATTTTGCTTTTTTTTTTATTGTATGTTATAAGTTCAAAAGCGTGTCTGTTCAATTTTGACTCTCATTGCTTACAAAAGTTCAAATAAGGGGCGAGTTTGTTCCAACCAGGGGTCCTTATTTACTTCACTAGTAATGTTTGGCTGTGCGATCTCTAACGTCCATCTGCTCGACTCTTTATTTTGGCTAATCACTAATAAGTCATGAAATACTGCACTAGAGAGGAGAGAAGACACACAGACATATGCACGCACACACATCCACCCACACACACACACACATAGAGGCTAATATCAAAAATTCGAGAATGACTGCTGGGTGAATATTTTTTATTTCTATGTTAACAAGGTTACCAATAGTTTCAAGTAGAAGGAATCCCTTAACAATTATCAAGTCTTCTATTTAAGAACGCTGGTACTCGACTCCATAGTGGAAATGAGTACCAAATTTCCCATGAGGCAAGCTTGATAACAGTAGTAGGCTTAGTAAGCAACAAATAAATGAATATATATAAATGAATAAATAAATAAATATATATATATGTATATATAT
>NC_068991.1:69532413-69535916 GCF_001194135.2 Octopus bimaculoides
ATATATATATATATATATATATATATATATACACATGATAATGTGTATAAATGTGAATGTCCAAAAGAAAAAAATGCTGGCTGAAAGAGACCAATTCTTGAAAAATGTCACTGGGCTACATTACAATGTTAGGCGTAAAGAAATATTTCTAACACCAACAATTCTAACAGGAGATATATTGTGTTGGCCTTTGTAACTGACATGAAATGCTTTTATAAATAGCGCGCGCTAATAAACCAATAAATACGTCTACATGCCTTCCCTTATACCACAATAGTTTTATGGGTTATTAAACCATCATTGAAACACTGCATAATTTGTTCGTACAGATTAGTAACACCCGACAGATCGCCGTCTATAATTTTGTGCCTGGCCTGCAACACAATTTCCTGTAGAAAGGGGAGTAATGTGCGTAGTAATAATTTCTGAAAGAGTGAACATTTTTGCGAACTGTCCACTGTGCTTTATCCCAGAGTGAAGCAACTGGCAGAGATGTCGAATTATTCACACACCTGAATTATGATACAACTGGTTGATTAGTATCTGCTAAGCCACTCAGGTGTCTGATGGCTGTGTAACTTATACAAACTATTTATAAATACAAGCAAAACTAGTCTAGATATGAATATTTCATAACCCTTCCCCGGCATATCTATCTCGTACAATAGAATTTGCGTCATTGAGTTGTTGCTACCAATTTTCTCAGGCTGTAAACTCTCCAGCCTACATGACTGCATGAATGGATGGATGGATGGATGGATGGATGGATGGATGGATGGATGGTCATCGTTTCAAAGACAAATCTTCCCGTCTTCTCTAGCGTCGTCCACAGGAGTATAGAGTAATACGTTTGACAACAGCTTGGTAATAGTTTGGCTGGAAGAGATGCAAACAAAATGAAGAGTCGATCCACAAACAAGCTTAAGGACTCTACTCTGCATTTATTACAAATCTTATGCTATAAGCTTTCTCTCGTACGGGAGGGAAGTTATTTATCTACAACTGAGTATCTGCATCTCTTAACAGAAGCAGACCAAACCACATTCAGTCAGTGAAGCCAGTTATGACCAAGTCTCATTTCAGCCAGGGTTGTCATGTCCTGAGGAAATAAATGTGTATATATGTAGTTATATAGAGCAGCAATCTGGCAGAGTCGAAAGAACGCCGGGAAAAATGATTATCAGCATTCTTTCCGTCTTTATGGTCCGGGTTATATGCCACTGGAAAGTAATTTGCTTTTCATTCTTTCGGAGTCGATAAAATATGTATCAGTTGATCATTGGGGTCCATTTATAGCCCCTGCTGTGAAATTGCTGGCCTTGAGCTAAAATTTGGAACTAATAGATGTAGTTCTACATAATTAAATAGATGAAGTATTTACTGGCCTTTCAAACGGCTGAAGACCACCGATGTCGCCACACCTTCGTCCCTGAGACCATAGATGTCCAGCAAATCTAAATCATGTAACTATTTTGGAGTTGCAACAGGCAGCTGAACAATATTTCGCTATGCCAATAGAGATAGATGCGCTGCACTGCTTTCTAAGCTTTGAATGCATGAAGTATTACAACGAAGGGGATTTTGTGGCGGTGGTTTTGTTGTTATGCTTGTTTTTTGTTTTTTATTGAGTGGTCCCAGCTGAGGGGTGGCTAAGGAAATTTCGCAATCCATCTTATAATCTATCCTTACTTCATAAATGATAATTGTTCAGTGAACTTTTAGAATCATACAGCTAATCCTGAGCAATAGCAAATATAAATGCATATAATTTAATATCATTTGAGTAATAACCTTATAGCGTGGTTTGCATAGCTCCTCCAAAGTCATCGGCTACCATATGCTATTATACAGGAGGGATTCTTCTTCTACTGGCTACACATGTGTGGAACTACGTTAATATCGGCAGCATTCATACAAAAAAAAAATACAAGATAGAATAATCCAAATCACAACAATTGTTTCTCTGCGTCAGTATCAGTTGATAATTGCTGAGTGGTTCACATATTATAGACGAAGAATATAATATACTGAGATATTTGGTGGTGAGTTTGGGTTATTGAAATGACAAGAACGAGGCTTGCCTTCGTAGATTCAGGCCATCCCTGATGATGCAGCGGCCAAAAGAAGGGTTAGAAATTAGTAATAGCTATAAGAGTACTTTCTGAATGAAAATAAAGTAATGGTATCGAACTGTCTCCTCTATGTGTACCCAGTGACGCCAAATTTCAATACACATACGAGGACTGATAAATATATCCGGACTGTTGCCATGGTAACGAAGCTACAGCACGCAGAGTAAAGCCATTAGGCAAAAATTGACCTTTAACTCTGCTGTGCATGCGTATTAAGTTTTACCATTCTAGTTTACTTTCAATGCTTACAGCAGTGATTGGAAGGAAGGTGTGTAGCGTATGATCGTCGCATCGACCATGACAGAGAAAGTTGTCATGGTGATACCTACTCAGAGGCTTACACAAAGTTAAAGAAAGTGTATGAGCCGCACAGAAGTGTACGAGTGTTTCAAACGTTTCCAGCATGGCCGAAAAAATGTCGATATTGACGAACGTTCTCGGAAATCCACACCAGCGACACTGATAAAAAGATCGAAGGCGTGCGTGCCCCTGTGATGGGAAATCGTCGAATCACCATCCGTGAGTTATCAGAGTCCGTGCAGATTAGTTACGGTTCAGTTGAGTCCGTTATCATTGGAGATCTGGGTATGAGACCCGTGTTTACCAAGTTTGTGCCAAAACTGCTTTCAGCTGACCAGATACCTGCTCACAGACCAACCCAAAGTTTTTTAAAAGTTTTCATCGTTCTCAACATAATAAAAAACTTTGGGTTGGTCTGTGAGCAGGTATCGTCAAGCTTTTGGCAAAAAAAATTATGCTGATTCCCTGCTCAACTTTCTCTGTAATCGTTAATGCGATGATCACACGCTAGACATGATCCTTCCAAGCACTGCTGTAAACAGAGAATATGAGTTATAACGTTAAATCTTAGTGCACATACACAGCAGAGTTTCGGGTCAATTCATGCCAAGCACCTTCATTCTACGCGCTTTAACTTCATTGCTACAGCAACAATCCGGATACTTATTGATGAGACCACATAAATGACGATGATTAAATCGGATTTCATAAAAGAGTCGATATATTAAATATGAAATCGTTCATACAGATTTACAACGATATTAGTAACGAAACATTATTAGAATCAGGTCACTTATAAGTGCATACAACATTCTGCTTCTACTTAAAGCAGCAACACATTGTTGAAATATGATCTGGCAGTCAAACGCCATTTATCTACAGACGACGTTCAGACACACACAGAGGAATACATACAAACACATACGTATGTTAATTCATGTAAATATATTTATAAATGTATCCATGTGTCGTTGTGTGTATATATCTGTATATATATATATATATATATATATATATATGTGTGTGTGTGTGTGTGTAAGTATGTATATATATATATATATATATATATAT
>NC_068991.1:69536939-69539011 GCF_001194135.2 Octopus bimaculoides
GAGAGAGAGAGAGAGAGAGAGAGAGAGAGAGAGAGAGAGAGAGAGAGAGGAAAGTGGAACGAAATTACAGTTTCACTGACAGTGCACAAATTTAGAACGAAAGATTAACATTACATCGCACATATATCATATATACACGCGCACGCCCGAATATATACACACGCAAGCGCGCGCAAATGGAGGAATATAAACGTACATGTATTTACGTATGCACGTTATGTGCGTATGCGTGGCTGTGGTGCTGTGGTGTGAGAAGGAAGATTGCTGCCCGACTGCATGGTTCGGGGCTCAATTCGACTGCGTGGGTATCTTCGGCAAGTGTCTTCTAGTATAACCTCGGGCCGACCAAAACCTTGCGAACGGATATGGTAGACGGAAACTAAAAGAAGACCGTTGTATACATACATACATACATACATACATGCATACATACATACATACATGCATACATGCATACACACATACATAAATAAATACATACATGCATACATGAATACATACATACATGCATACATCCATACATACATAAATACATACATACATACATGCATACATACATACATGCATACATACATACGTATATAAATACATACATGCATACATGCATACATACATGCATACATACATATATACATACATACATACATAAACACATACATACATGCATACATACATACATACATACACGCATACACATATACATACACGCATGCATACATACATACATAGATACACGCATACACATATACATACACGCATATATACATACATACATACATAAATACATACATACATGCATACATGCAAACATATACGTGTGTGTGCGCGTGTATATTTCTGTCTGTTTCTACCCTATCACAGTTTCGCGTTGGTGTGTTAACGCCCCCGTAAACTAGCGGTTCGGCAAAAGTATCAGGCTTTGAAAAATAAAATACGAGTGTCCATCATTGCTCAGACTACTGAATCATTAAACTACGGCCCCACTCATGGCAGTTGTCGAATGATTCAGTCGAATAAATATAGGTGTGTGTGTGTGTGCGTGTGCGTATCTGTGTGCCTGCGTGAGCATACACACACACACACACACACACACACACACACACACACACAAACACACACACACATACACACACGCACACACACACAAGCACACACACACGCACAGATGTCTATATGGTAAAATATGTATAAATATATATATATTGGACAAAGCTGGGCTACAATACATGACGTTTCTCCAACGTACTGCGGAGTGAGACTGCGTAGTGCCTTCTACTATAGCCCCAGGTCGACCAAAGTCTTTTGAGTGGATTTGGTAGACGGATATATGTATATGTATGTGTATATATGTGTGTTTGTGTGTCTGTGTTTGTCCCACCAATATCACTTGACAACAAATGCTGGTGTGTTTACGCCCCCGTAACCTAGCGATAGAATAAGTACTAGGCTTCCAAAGAATAAGTCCTGGGGTCGATTTGCTAGACTAAAGGTGGTACTCCAGCATGGCCGCAGTCAAATGACTGAAACAAGTAAAGAGTAAAGAGTATTTATATATATTCATACGAGTATATACGAGGGGTGTATGAATGACATGTATCAATTTGTCTGTCTATCTGCCTGTCTATCTGTCTGTCTCTCTGTCTCTGTCTGTTTCTATCTGTCTGCCTGTCAGTTTCTCTCAATATATATACACACATGCATATCAATGTATGTATGAAAACCATTATGCTTCGCAGTTATGACGAAAGAGGACATTCACATATGGAATACATGCTACAGAATGTGCAGTCCCCACTGATAACAAGTGATTCTGCTTTAATCCCAAATGTCACATTATCTCTTTGAAGTAGTCTCGTCCATTTATCAACAGTTCCTCTGTCGTAAGAAAAACATTGGCTCTCGAGGCACCGACGGCGAAGCGAAGAGAAAAAAATGCGTGAATTAAAACTCACATGGTGATCTATTATTTTCCGTACTGCCATTTATAGATACATACATTGACACACACATGCATTCATACTCACACACACACACACACACACACACACACACACACACACACACACACACAC
>NC_068991.1:69539368-69541902 GCF_001194135.2 Octopus bimaculoides
TATATATATGTACGTATATATTTATTTATTTATATTTATATTTATGTATGTCTATATATATAAATTTATGTCTCTACATACGTGTATGTTTGTTTGAATTTTTGTATAGATATGCATACGTATGCTAGTATATATGTGTGCGTGTGCGTTTGTTTGCTTGTGAGTGTATATATATGTATGTATGTATGTATGTATGTATGTATGTATGCGTTTATGTGTGTATGTATGTATGGAAATATTTACGTACATACATAGATACATTTTACATGCATACTTGCATATATTGAAACAAGATTCAGAGACACTATAGAATACTATACCCTCAGCTCAACAGGCTCGACATAAAGACACATTAATCATCCTAGACTATTCCGAAAACCTAACAAACAAGATGATTAATAAATGCTTACATAACAACGCACTCGTTCCTCAACCGTATATATTACATCCTTGATTTCTTTTACCTCTTCTGTTTGATACTACAATGCCATCTTCTAAATCGATTCATATTAAGGCTCACCCGAAAATCAACTCAGTCTTTCATCTCTTTAACATGTTTTTAAGTCTTGACGAATAGCTTTCATTGCAATAAATGTCAAATAGTCTATATCGTCACATATGATCTAAATGGAGAACACTTCTTGCCAATGCCTTCCATAGATATCCAGTATCATTAGTTAAGCAAAATATAAACTACATTAAGTTTACCATCTTCAGAGACCTGCCGGTTATGATGGGCATAAACACGTCCTCGAGTCTAAATTATGCACACAACCGTAGATAATATGAATGTTTGTATGTATATATTTGTATTACTGTGAGTTGTTATATGTACACACACTCACACAGACATGCAGACATACACAAATAGACACACACACAGACACACACTTAGACACACACCTACACTAATACACACACATATATACATATGTATGAATATACAAGGTTTTCGGGCTACATAAGACGACTTCAAGTCTCCTGTTTCTTTTTTGCTGGAACACCTTGATGTATTTGGCGAAGAGTCTACGAGGTTGGAGCGTATAAATGTTATAGAAGAGGTAAAGAAGAATTTAGCCAACATGGAGGACCGGAAGCCATCTGAATATTGCAAAAGAATACATACATATATATATATAGATATATTAGAAGGTTTGGAGGTGATGTACAGGAATTATATATTAGAAAAAATAATAAGGTACTCAGATATGTGGATGGTTGCACGTTTACAGATTTTTATTAATATGTCACGTGTTTTTTATAAATTAGCGCTTGCATCTATTCTAGTAGACTCTCCAGATTTAATTTTTCTTGAGAGGATTTGTCTCTTTTTATAGTATTATTGAATATGTAGGGGTGGTGAGAGATATATAGGATAGTAAAAGAGGGTGAGGAATGGGAAGAAAGTGAGAGAGAGAGTGTGTGTGTTTTGTGTGTGTGTGTGTGTGATTTTGTGTGTGTGTGTTTTGTGTTTGTGTGTGCGTGTGCGCGCGCACCTGTTTATCTGAAAGGAGTGTCAATGGGAAAGAGAAGAAAAGAAAGAAGGGAGAATGAAAGAAGAAAGAAAATTGTGTTTACAGCTGGTCAGTTCTTTCAATAGAAGAAAAGTTGATTCTTGGCCTTTAAAAATGGCAATACCAGGTGGCTATTTAAGAAAGTTATTTTTCAAAATGTTGGCATCATTGTCCAGTGAAAGAGAGTGGGTGTGTTTGTGTGTGTGTGTGTGTGTGTATGTGTGTGTGTCTATGTGTGTGCGTGTGTGTGTGTGTGTGTGCCTGTGTATCTGAAAGGAGTCTCAATGGAAAAGAGAAGGAAAGAAAGAAGGAAGAAAGGACGAAGTAGAAATTGTGCCTACATCTATACAGCTGGTTAGTTCAATAAATTTTTCATAAAAGGAACGAGACAAATATGAAGACCAATTAAACCAGGTTCAATTCCAGTTGGCACGAAAATGTCCCACTCTCTGGGTTTCTTGCCCTTTTTAGGCTCTGTTGTTCCAAAGTTGAATAAAGATTAAGAATAATGAAATATTGTGTTGAATCAATGAGTGGGGTATCTAAATATTGGTAAGTTCGTTTTGTCATAGGCATGCATCAAAAATAAATATAAAATAGCATTTCTGTAGTCATTTGCCAATACAAATTGGCAAATGGTGCCATTGTTTTAGATATTAAAATAGAAGTTCTCAAATAGTTTTGGCACCATTTGCCGATTCATATTGGTAAACTAAAAGAAGCCCGTCGTATATATATATATATATATATGTATACGTTTGTGTTCTCTGATTGTCCACACACCATCATTTGACAACCGATGCTGGTGTGTTTTCGTCCTCTTAGCGTTTCGGCAAAAGAGACCGATAAAATAAATACTATGCTTACAAAGAATAAGTCTTACGGTCAATTTGTTCGACTAAAGGCGGTGCTCCAGCATGGCCGAAGTCAAATATCTGAGACAAATAAAGGAATAAAAGAATGTGTATGTATAAACCTACGTGCGTACACACAAATACAAACGCATGTATGAATGCTAAC
>NC_068991.1:69542380-69543198 GCF_001194135.2 Octopus bimaculoides
TATATATATATATATATATATATATATACATGCATTGATACATACATATTTAATATATTCTAGAAGTCCATAACATATCGATACGGTAACATACGGTTTTTGGTAGTCAGTCCATATTTAATTACTCATTCTACGTCAGTCTCTAAAGATGTTATCACTTTCGTGTTCTAAAATAGAATATCATTGATATCACAAAAAGATACATCTTTCACACATTTACATTTTAGGATATTTCTGTTATCATTCAATTAGTTAATACGAAATTATGCATGATATATCTATTTTTTTTTTCTATGGCGACACTTCAAAAGTACAAATCTAATTTATTTCCCTACGAATTTTAATGTCACATATATATATGTGGGAATAATATTTTTGGTAGTTAATTAGGAAATTCTGAAGTATATGCATATGAAATAGACTTATACGGTAAACGTAGAAATAATTTGTGTAGACATATGTAAGAATTTGCCCACTATGTATAAGTATGAAGATATACATTAATTTCTATTATTACTATTATTATTATTATTATTATTATTATTATTATTGAGTGAGAGAGTAGTGCATGCCATCAAAGTGACACTGGGATAGAATATACAAAGCCCATTATACCCATCATGACTACTCGTCTGATAAGGGCACACCAGACACATGCATCACAACCATATGTCCGCGACATGGGGATTTCATATCAAGATAAACAGTGCATGACCTCGCAGGTGGGGCCCAGTTAGAATTTTCTTCTGGTCGAGTAGCCCATCCCGCTCAAAAAGTCCCCGAATAAGGTTTGCTTAAGGATGTTGAGCAAAACACCC
>NC_068991.1:69543507-69545947 GCF_001194135.2 Octopus bimaculoides
ATTATTATTATTATTATTATTATTATTATTATTATTATTATTATTATTATTATCATTATTATCATTATTATTATTATTATTATTATTATTATTATTATTATTATTAGTATTATTATTATTATTATTATTATTATTATTATAATTATTATAATTATTATTACTATTATTATTATTACTATTATTATTATTATAACTATTAAGGTTATATAGGACTGAGGTAACTTCTCCAGAAGTTATAGAGAAATAAAATAAATTCACATGATAACTATGGGACTCTTCCATTTTTTATTTCTGTATAACTCGTGGAGGAGTTACTTCAGACCTTTATAATCTTAACAAAAAATGAAGTAGACTGACATGTAATTTTTGAACCTGTGGAAGGTACGCTAGATCCCGAAGTATCGTTCAACCAATTTCATATGATAGCTATGGCACTCTTCTATTCAGCGTGACACAGAGTGTGACAAGGCTAGTCCCTTGAAATACAGGTAAAACAGAATAAGGAAGAGAGAGTGAGAGAAAGTTGTGGCGAAAGAGTAGCAGCAGGGGTCGCCGCCACCCCTTGCAGGAGCCTCGTGGAGCTTTAGGCGTTTTCGCTCAATAAACATTCACAACGCCCGCTCTGGGAATCGAAACCGCGATCCTATGACCGCGAGTCCGCTGCCCTAACCACTGAGTTATTGCGCCGCCACTGATGGGTCGTAACGAGTAGCCATCAACAGTAATTGCCGGAACAGGAGTGGCCACATTTGGTGGCAGCAGCAGCAGGAATAATGCCGCACTCCCTTCTCTGTTGCCAGAATAGCACTGGCATGATACTTGCTTATAATGGATTTCAAATAATATTTTGGTTAAATTAACCCCTTCAGTATATTGCAGCTCTGAAGAAGGTAACGTATTCTTTCAGTCTAAAGACAATGTATCAATTTATTAATATGATTACCCTATCACGCCACACATCTTCATTATTTTATCGGAAACATAAGTAAATTTAAAATAAATGTACAAAAGCTGTTATCTATTACTCTATAACAACACACCAATTTTACAATGTGGCTGTACTCTGATTTAAAAATTTTCCACGTGGTAACATAACAGTTCAGATTATCGGGATTCCCACTTCCGTAAATGGACGGATATTTTAGCCAGGCGTATCCTCCTCTACAGGGAACTTATATATACATATATGCGCGCGCGTGTGTGTGTACACAGCGAAAGAGAAAGTGAGAGAGAAAGAGAGAGATGCAGTAAGATAACATTCTTTATTAGCCACACAGGGCTGAACACAGATGGGACAAATACAATGTAGAGTTTTTCTTTTCGATGGGGCAAAAAAAAAAAAAAGTAGGGACAACCATCAAAAGGAATCGAAAACGTTTGGGGTATGTACAAGAAAGATAAATGTATACAAAAAGTTCCCAAGAAATGTGGATGTTTATCCGTGGAAAGAAAAACCTACGAAAAGACGACGGTAACATCGGGCAATAATGTTACATGTTAATAGATTAAATTACACAAGATAGATAGATAGATAGATAGATAGATAGATATGTTACTGTAATTATTCAGGATATTATGCGACGTGTATGTTTCATTGTATTTTGTAATTGCTTAAATCTTGGAGGACACAGTCATGCTTATTTTATTTACCAAATGAAATTATTGAAGAAAGAGACAATGAATTCCTTTCCAGCCTGGAATAAGAATCCCGATGCACCAAAGGAATACTTACAACCACTCACGAAATTTTTAGTAGATAAATAATTCCTAATTCATTTATTCTTTCATATATATATATATATATATATATATATATATATATTTTTTTTTACTTATGCCGATGTTAGTCTTATATTCTCGGGATATATTGGGTTGTTGTATTGTGTCCTCTTCATATTTGTATTCTTTTGGGTTTTTTACTTCTTCTTCTTTCCCCTTGACATGCATCTTTGTTAATGTCAGAAGATTAAAAGATAGCTTGAAACTGGTCAATTCATATAAAATTCCAATCACGATTACTATCTTACAGCGTACATAGAATAAATTTGTGGAGAGAATTATTAAACATTCCAGCGGTTAGTGTTTCAAAATTGTTATGTTTTAAATCCTCCTTTGTTTTGTTTTTTGTTTGCATTTTTGTTGATTCTTGTTGTTGTTGCTTTTTGCGGCTCCTGCTGTTATTATTATTAATGTCCATACCGATGCGAATTGCTCAACTGAAAAACATGAATAAGTATTTCTTTTTTTCAGTGTCATCATACACATTTGTAAACAACTATTTATATACACTCTCGCTCTCACATACACGCACATGTGTAAATGCATACATACATATACATATACTCATATTTATAGACATGAGTATATGTACACACACACATGCAGAAACATACACATATACATACATACGTATATATATAATGTATATATATATATATAT
>NC_068991.1:69546218-69547040 GCF_001194135.2 Octopus bimaculoides
AAAGGTGTATGAACAAAAAGCAAGTGTACTAGTTTGACGTTCGGGAAAAATGAATAAGTCTTTCACGTTTCGAGCTTGCGCTCTTCATCAGTGAGGAATAAGAGAAAATAAACAGGGAGAGAATGAAAAAAAACTTGTAGATTTCAGCAGTTCAGCATGGAGAAATATATTTATATATATATACAGTTGTATCTTCATGTAATTTTTAAAATTCAATTTATAAATCCTTTATCATTTAAATGTTATATTCTCAGATTGTCTGTCCATCTGTCTTCCTGTCAATATTTCAATCTTTATCTGATTTCATAGTAACTACGATCAGCAATACCGCTGTTTCTATTTTATACAACTTCCTTTTTCTTCTTTTCCAACTCTACGTTAACTTCACTTTTCATTCACCTGCTACTAATGCAGATTACCTTTTTTCTGTCTATATATAGACAGATAGATAGATAGATAGATAGATAGATAGATAAAACTTGGAAAAGGAGGCGTGGCGTTCGATCATATACTGATATAATTAATATATAAATATGTGTATATGTACATACATATATGTATACACCTACATGTATATGTATATATACATGCATACATGGGTACAGGACATCAAACGAAAAAAACGTAGACAGAATAAGAAACGAGAACATAAAAAAAACAAAAACATAGAAAACGAACTTTTTTCGAACAACGAAAAAAGCAGAGAAACGAGACATGCAACATAAAGAACATTCCCTTCATCAGTTGTCCCCTGTTTTGTCCCCGTGTATAAATATATATATACCCGTGTATATATATATATATATATATATATATATATAT
>NC_068991.1:69547311-69553291 GCF_001194135.2 Octopus bimaculoides
CTTAAGACGGTGGCAGTGATATCCGATAATGGATCCAAGCGATGTATTTCATTTTACCAAGTGTCAGTAAAAAATTATAAAAATTCGAAGAAAAACAGTTTATCTTCTGTTTGGGGTCAAGAACATGTCTGGAGAGCTTTCGTTGTAGTCTTTTTCAAATATAGCTTGGTATACAGTTCAATGAGTTGGATAGTGAGAGAAATGGCGGCTTTCGTCTAAAAGAAATCTTTGTATGTTTCTGCCAAGGGAGTGGCTAAAAAGCATTTATTGAATAGATTTTTACGTCAAACTGTGTGTGTTTGTGTTTGTGTGTTTGTGTGTGCGTGTGTAGTGTGTGTGTGTATGTGTGTGTGTGTGTGTGTATGTGTGTGTGTGTGTGTGTGTGTGTGTGTGTGTGTGTGTATTGTGGTGAATGTTCTTTCAATATGTTTGGAAAATGACCAGCTGTGAGTTGATGGGTGTGTATGTAGTTAAGATTGTCTTGTTGAAGAAAGAATGAGGTTATTTATTCAGGTTAGATGTATTCCTTTGAGTATCTCCACCGGTAGGTAGATGTGCGGTCACCAGCTGTGAAAATGTGTGAGTGTTCGTGTATGTGTTTGAGACAGACAGATAGATAGATAGATAGATAGATAGATAGATAGATAGATAGATAGATAGATAGATAAATAGATAAATACAAATCTATACACATAAATGGAGATGTTTCTATGTATGTTAGCAGGCATGTATGTATGAATAATAGTCACAATAGAGTTCTTTGTAATTGTATGTAAGGAAATGCCAAACGGTAAATTTAATGTAAAGTGTTTGTTTTACTAACTAGCACAGAATATACCGTTGTCTTTCATTCTGGGAAGTTTCCGGCATGCAGTTTTTCTCTTCAAAACCGACGGCTAAACGCTTTCTTTGATGTGTATTTTCTATATCATATTACTTTTACTCCAGTTATACATTACACACACACACACACACACACACACACATACACACACACACACACACACACACACACACACTCACACACATACCACAACACTACTCACATGTATGACCTAGCTGTTTTCAGTGGATTTATTTTCCCAAGTATCCTGCACAAAAACCCCAAGTAAGTTACCTTAATCTTATATCTGGTTAATTTTTCAGCGGTTACGTTACAATGAGCGTATTTGTATCCGCAGCTAATTACATAGCTTGTAAAACTACTCAATAAAGGAAATGATTTCTATTACACATTAACTCTCTTAGAGTCTTCAATCATTGGATTGCAGCCATTGCTGGGAATCGACCTGATATTTTTTTGATGGATTAAATTGATTACAGAATTTAAAGTAGGTACTCATTTCATTGATCTTTTTGACAAACAACTATGCGCCTGGGACTTAAGCAAAGCTACACCAGTTATTAAGAAGTAAAAGAAACACAGATGAATGCGCATATATATAAACGCTCCGAACCAACAAATATTAAACGGGTTTGAACAGTTTTCATGTAACAAATTCAATGAAATGGCATTGGCCTGTCTGATTCTGTATCTGAAGTTAGTTGCACAAATTGTCCAGCAGAGTGATTGCATCTGGAACTATGTACATGCTAAGCGAATTTCTTAACCAAATAGCAACACATATAAAACGTGGAAATCGTTTAGCTTAAAATTTATAATAAACTTATGTTTACTATCTTTAATCTCTTCTTTGCTGGCAGAATAATTAAAGCTTCAGTAAAAAATTCCTACTCTGTTGTATTAAACAATTTCCACCATTCTGGTATCAACTTCCCCTTTGATATTTCCAAGGTTAACACAACGTATTAATGAAATATTTTGGTCGATGTAAAACTATTACAATATTCCAGATGCCAATGGAACCCGAACAGATGAGATAAATTGTGATTTTAGTGAGATATTGGATATTCAAGGAAAGTCAAATTTACTAGAGAATTCCTTTTTTTTTTTTTTGTTTCATCATTATAATTCTTGGCACGTAAGGACTGTAATGGCAGCTACAATTTAGGCTAATTTTAATTAGATAAACATCAATGCAAATAATTTTATAAAAACAGGATATTATAATTCTTGAGTGTAATTATCGATAATTATTAAGAAAAAAATAATAAACCTATTAAGGCATTCTTCTAATGTAAGAAATAGTATTATAAGCAAAATGCCTCGTTAAATGCTCCATCAATAGAATGACTATAGAGCAAGGACCGTACGATGTTCAACTTATTTATTTGTTTACCGTTGTTAATAGTTTAGATAGCCTTTCTTTTCCTTTCTGCTTATTTTATCCAGTAGAATGTGGTCATGCTGGGGTTAGAGGCTTGAGCGGTTTCGTCGAACAAACTAACCCCACCTCCCAGAACTTACTTTTAAGTCTGCTGCTTATTTTTAGCCGAAATGCTAAGTTACGAGGACATACACACAAATCCATACCGTACATTATTTACATTTGACGGATATTTGTCCTCTTCTTGTTAACACAACGTTTCGGCTGATATACCCTCCAGCCTTCATCAGGTGTCTTCGGGAAATTTCGAACTTGGGTTCTCATTCTTAAGGTACTTTTCGATGTTATCATTATCATTATTATTGTTATTATTACTATTAATGTTATTATTATTATTCAGGCCACTGCCTGGAATGGAACTCGGAATCTTGGGCTTAGTAGCCCACCTGATGAAGGCTGGAGGGTACAGCAGCCTAAACGTTGTGTTAACAACAAACAAGTTGAGGGCAAATATCCGTCAAATGTAAATGATGTACATAATTCCTCATCTCTTAAATACAGAAATCAATAACGATTATCGAATTTTAGGTCCATGTCAAACGCAACTCAAACTTAAAGTAATACACACAGACGTATGTATAGATAGTCTTCATCACAGTTTCCATATACCAATTCTATTCTCAAGATATTTCTCAGCGAAGAGCCATAGCCATAATGAAAGAGCACTTGCACAAATTTCCACGCAATGGGACGGAACGCAATGGGACGGAATTACTACGTAATTGCAAGCTGAACTTCGTAACCAATTAGACATGCCCTCATCTCTGTCTGCAGAATATATAATTTAGCGAGGGATGAACGGCCCTTTTCAGAAAATTAATGCATTACATGGTTAACCAGTAATTTCTGAGATTGCAATACTGTTCTCAAATATACTAATGGGTGTAGCCACCACGAATAAGCATGTTCACGCTAGGCACAGATTTGAAGCTAACGAATAATAACGTAGGCAATATTTCGCAGTTTTAGAAGTAGCAGTCATATATCCGTGATATCACATGCTACCGTCTCAAGAAACGTGTGACATTATATAACGTAAGCCTAGATACACTCTGCCTAAAAGTGAAAGATGGAAACTTCACAGTTTGAATTCTTTTGATCACAGTTCTGCGAGATCAAAGCTGACCTTAACCGTCTTCAAGAACAAGCTATATTATCACAGTACATCCTATACAATCAATATATAACGCGCAGCATAAAATAGAAGCTATGCTAATGATTTCTAACTTTAGCACATTTCAGAAAATATTTCAGTTATACATCATATATATATATCAATAATATTTTCCACATAGAAACGAACGCAACACAATAGCCGCCATTTTCTTCTCTATGTCCTGTGGCAATTTCCGGTCCACTGTAATGTAGGTGAAGCACCACTTTCATAGATATCACCGATCACGAACTCTTAAATAGTTCAAATTTTTCTATTGAATTGATCATGAGTGCAAGCTATGACAAGGGGTTACGATGCATAAACAATTAGGTGTTGTCGTTCATTAATAGCGCTTATTTCTTAAAACCCATGGTGAAGAACGTTAAATACAACATTAGTGAGAACTGAACACGTACTGTAAATGGAGCAATCAAAAAAATCGGCATTTAATGCAGCTTCAAACCATTTTTCCCCAGAGTATATTCTTTGGGTATCAATGACAATGCCACTACATGGTAAATCTGCCTACTAGAAATAGTGAGCGTATGTTACAAAAATCAACAACTATTTCTTTGAAGGAAGAAGGTCCGCTACTAAGACCGAATGACCAACACTGGCATACCTACTGACGTTGTTTGACACAATATTTTGATGCACTCTTGAAGCAGTATAAGATTAAAAAAAGCACAGTGGTATATGTTAATAATCCTATCTACTATAGGCACGAGGCCTAGGTTTTCTGGGGAGGGGGACCGTCGATCACATCGAACCCAGTACTCATTTGGTACTTAATCTATCGACTCCGAAAGGATGAAAAGCAAAGTCGATCTCGGTGGAATTTGGACGCAGAACGTAACGGCAGGCGAAATACCGCGAAGCATTTCGCCCGGCGTGCTAACTTTTCTTATTTCTTTATTGCCCACAAGGGGCTAAACATAGAGGGGAAAAACCAGAACAGGCAAACAGATTAAGTCAATTCCATTGACCCCAGTGCGTAACTGGTACTTAATTTTATCAACCCCGCAAAAAACAATATACAATATACAATATACAATGCCATTCGAGAAAAAAAAAAGACTATCCTGGAATAAATATTAGAGAATCTCCCTGTTATTGAATATGTACTCAAATACCAGCACAAGGAATACTGGTGGAACATTCCCATCGAAACATCTGCCAAGCGTAAGTTAACAGGCCAGATATTGTTGTTTGGTACAAAAAAGAAAAAGTACGTGGTCTCAGGTCAGCTGAACTGCTGATGTGAATAACTGTTTGAAAATCTAAAAGAAAGAAGATAATTATGGACAAGGGCTTTGAAACGTGCAGCTTCTATATCCGGATTATAAATTTACATTTATATCAGTAATAATAGGAGTAATTGGTTTTGTAAATAAGTGCTTAACTCTCAGTCTGGATAAGCTAAGATTTTCAGATAAAGAAATTGACTCATTGATTCGCACATTAAAGTACAATCTGCAAGCGGAACAGTAAAACTTTTCTCAGGTTTAAAATGTGATACTGTATTTTTATCAACATTCCAAAGACAGAGCATTTTATCTTTATTAAAAACCAGATTCTTCTGCAGAGAAAGAATTTAAATGATTAAATACAGAAGAGACATACATACATACATGCATACATATATGCATACATACATACATGCATACATACATACATGCATGCATTCATGCATACATACATACATACATACGGAGCCCGGACATCGAAACCAGAAAGATAGTGACCACAACTGGCAACTTCCACATTAACGGCGACACCCACTGGACCAATGTGAAACGAAGCGATGGTGGTAGAAACATATAGTCTAAACAGCCTTTGAATGTCACACTGAAACTCTCAGCCAATACCTGCTGAAGAGTAAAGAAAGAAATGAGCACATTCCAAGCATACTCAAACGCGAGAGCAACAATATATCTCCAGAGCTGGACAATTACTGCAAAGGTACTTTAAAAAGGCAACTGTCTCGTGCAAACCAAAAGAGGCTGAACTGATCTACCTAAACCGAAATATACATAAATACATACATACATACAGACAGACAGACAGACATACGTACACATCTGTGTTCAAAAGTAACTTCGAAGTTTCAGCTTAAAGAAAGATTATTATGAGACAACCTGACGAAGCCAGCAGAGTAATAAATACATCAGTGGCGCTGTTTTTCATGATAAAATAATAGGAACAAAACAAATGAGATATTGAGCTTAAAGGTGTTTACTGATCATTCAATCAATACTTTTTTCTTATTTTACTATGGATAACGAAGCAGTTAAACAGTTTTCTATATATAATTGGATGAGCTGTTTGTGTATACATGTGTATAATGCCAACAGACGATCATACATACATACATAGATATACATTACATATATACATAAATGCACATCCACCTACATATATGTATGTATGGATATATATGTATATATATATATGTATGCATATATATACACATACATATATATATATATATGTGCGTATATATATATACATATATATATATATATATATATATATA
>NC_068991.1:69553676-69554531 GCF_001194135.2 Octopus bimaculoides
ATACATATATATATATATATGTGCGTATATATATATACATATGTGTGTGCGTGTGTGTGTACATATGTATATATATTATTATACATCACACAATTATCCACACATGAACACTATACCTGTCATATATAAGTAACTTAATTGAATGTATATAAACTTATTTCACAACTTTGTGTGATGCAGGTGGTCTTACGAGAAGCGCTATGTCTATTTTCTCGCCAGATCATTAAATTTTACCTACCACTGCTTCGTTGCCAACGTTGCAGAATATGAGAGAAAATCCCATCGCTAATTAGTGATGCCAAATACGACTCTTACACTACAAAACTGACTGAATCCCGCTTCTCATAATCTGCCAAAGTGATGCTCTTATTCTATTGTTAACTTATAATGAATAGTTACGATTATTATTATACTGTGAGTACACAGATAATAGACTTTATGTGCTTCCGACACAATACAAACGGTTACCCAAAAGAAACCGGAATTATGCAATATTATTTTATTCGCTTAGTTTTACATGTTAATACTCTTATCGCCTTCAAAGTATTATCCATTTGAAGCAACGCATCCGTCCAGTTGCGTTTTCCACTGTTCGAAAATCCATTGCCGGGAGCTCCAGAATACACCAGTCATATCAACAAGTTTGTCAATTTTTCGGTGAGTATCCTTTAGTCGAGCGAATCGACCCCAGGACTTATTCTTTGAAAGCCTAGTACTTATTCTATCGCGCTATTTTGCCGAAACGCTAGGTTACGGGGACGTAAACACACCAGCATCGGTTGTGAAGCGATGTTGGGGGGACAAATACAAACACACAAGCATATACACACGCATACATACATACATACATATATA
>NC_068991.1:69555525-69555839 GCF_001194135.2 Octopus bimaculoides
TATATATATATATATATATATATATATATATATATATATATATATATATATATATATATACAGAAATGCATACGCACGTACACACCCACGCATACACACATATATATATACACATGCATGTGTGTGTTACATATGTATATACCGACATGTCTGTTACCTTTCTCTTTGACTCGTTTTCTATTATTTATATATACATACATGGCCCCTTCTAGACCAGGCATTCAATATAACATGTCAAGCTTAACAGAAAGGCTCATTATTTTTGGGCTTTATTATTATTATTATTATTATTATTATTATTATTATTATTATTA
>NC_068991.1:69555849-69556415 GCF_001194135.2 Octopus bimaculoides
AGACACTTGCCCAAGGTGCCACGCAGTGGGAATGAAACCGGAACCATGTGATTGGTGAGCAAGGTACTTACCACACAGCCATTCATGTAACACGGAAACCGGTTCCGGATGAAAGTATCAACAAGATCTTTCTCTGTGTGTATTTCTTTTGTACTAGATTCTAAATGTTCCTTAATATCTCCTATTGTTCTTATATATTGAAAGATTAGGATTTACTTGTCATGCATGACGAATTACCTCGATGTTTAATCTACTTGAATTTATTTGGTATCTGATTATTTCATATAGTTAACTAAATTCATTTAACACTGAGTGCTCTCTAGCTGTCTGGATTTATTAATCCCCTTCCTTCTCATTATATATATATAACTATACAATTGGAGTCAAGAAGAAGGAGTACGGTGGGACAACTATTTTTTAATCAATACACACGACAGATACCCACCGCAAACCTGGATAGCACAGGGTAAATCTGAAGGGAGACGAGCTTTATACTGTTCTGTACTACGTTCTTAACAGAATATACCATAACTCTCTCTCTCTCTCTCTCTCTCTCTCTCTCTCTC
>NC_068991.1:69557665-69561808 GCF_001194135.2 Octopus bimaculoides
TTCTATTTCAAGATCTTTATATTTGCTCAGTTTTTGGTAGGTCTTGACAGATACGTTTATATCAATTGGGACAGTCATATCAATGAGGAGGCATGATTTTTGTCTGAAGTCTTTCAGTATGATGTCTGGCCTATTTGCGTCTATCTTTCTGTCAGTTTGAATGGTGAAGTTCCAGAGGAGTGCAATGTGATCATTATTATTATTATTATTATTATTATTATTATTATTATTATTATTATTATTATTATTATTATTATTATTATTATTCAGTGGGCATTTTGCATATATCGATTTCCGAATATTTCTATCTTTATATTATGTTATACTCAATACCAGATAATTGATTTTTTTTCTTCTAATTTTAAATATTGATCTTCTAACTACACACTTTTCGAAGTTACTCAGACACATTCACAACTCTCCTCTCCCCGCACGCGTGCACCTGTGCATACTTACATGCATACATATATACATACATACATACATGCATACATACATACATACATACATACATTACTTACATACATACTTACATACATACACACGTACTTATAAAGGTACGTATGCACGTACATAAGTAACTGTGTGTTTGTGTTCATAGACACACCCATACATACGCGTTGACACAAACATTCAGCCGTAGATTGACATATTGAGTTTTTTCTAAAAAGTCTAAATCCTTCTTTCATTCTTTGAAATCGTTTCTCAGATTCTAGCTTATGTAAAATCATTCCAGTATGTGGTTTTATTCTCTATTTCCTGGATATCGATAAAAATGTCACTTTTTGGGGATCGGTAAAATATCTATAAAGTTTTAAAATTCCTTTATTTCTTGTAACTTTCTCTGAATGAATTAAACTAGAAAGAAAACGAAAAGAAAGAAAGAGAAAGAAATTCAATAATTTTTGGGGTGATATATTTTTTAATTTATGTATATTGATTAAATATTTATTTTACATTTATTGATTTGAGAACCTTTTGAAATGTTATTTTTTCCACGTACTTTAAAATTCATTTCTTCCTGATTTCATTAGAGATATTATAAATTCGAAAGTTTTACAACTGTTTTTCCATAATTTTACAAATTTATTTTCTTTCTCAGAAGGAATTAATACTATTTTATTACAATCTTGGAATTCACATGAAATTGTCTTAATGCATATATTATTGTAGAATCCTGTAGCTGCCCTTCTTTAAAACTAGAATCGATGTTTCGTTTCTGTTCATTTTTACATAAAATATAAATATAGAGTTGTGTGTCTGTTTTTGTTAACTATTTTGTTTCGTATTTTTCTATGTTTACATTTGAAAATTTATATTTTACAATTATATGTGGACTAATATTCATAATAAAAATTCATGATGAGGTAAATAAGTAACAATCTGAATTTTAAATATTATTATAAGGACATAAAAAGCAAACTTACATAGATATTTAACTTAAAATATGTAGCAGATGCGAGATTTATTACAACTGTTTTGTTTTGTTTCTTATGTAACTGTTTTCATTTTCTATATGAACTTGCCTTTGAATATGTTTTTCGTTATGTAAGATAATAAATGAAACGTGTCGACATCATTAAAGTAAAACATAACTAAATCTATATTTTCTTATATGAAACTTGGTTTCTTTATTTCACAAAATAAATATACTAAATATACGAATACAGCCACACCTCTCTCCCTAAATATATGAAGATTGTTTAAAAAGCACTTATTTTAAAATTATTGAAAGAACAAAAACACTTGCAGAACTCAGCAAATTTTCTGAATGCCAGCTGCCATTTAATGAAACACATTTAAACCATTTTTTTTTTCAGTATGAATTATAAATAGCAACACTATAAGTATTTTTTTCTCCGTAACCGGAGAATACTACAGGTTAATTTCCAATTATATGAGAGCTTTACAATAAACATATTCGTTTTCTTCTGATCCCTATATGTTCTCCGGTTAAAAACGTACAATACAATATATTTTTGGTTTATTGTTCTGTGAAAAGTGCTAGTGGCATGATTCTCATGCTAATTTACACGTGTTGTAGATATTGTATGCTTTATTCAATATATTATTACAAAGTTTTTACTGGTAGAAAGTTGCAACTGCAAATGCCAAATATTCTGGGTTTTTTTTTCATAACCGTCCTTTATGATAAATTGGAAATGTTACAAACACACACATTCAATATTTATACACCGTATTATTGCATTTGAATTTTTTGCCATCGATTCGACTGTCCTTAGATAATTTGATACTGCTCTATATTGACCCTGAATAGGAAAGTACCCCTAAATAGTTATTCTTCTTCTTCTTAAATGATTTATAGGAATGGTTTCTTCTTTATGACTCACTGAGATCCAAGGAATTGTATCATTTATTATTATTATTATTATTATTATTATTATTATTATTATTATTATTATTATTATTATTATTATTATCTTTTCTCCGCAGGGTAATGCACGAAATCACCTACTCTTTCAATGGAACATTGAATTTGTATCCCAATCCCAAACACCGAGCCTAATATTACATATATATCATATATATATAAAAAGAAGTTATAAACCAGTTGAAGCCTTTTCTTTGTACATTTTCAATAAAATCTCGGATCGTTGAGGACATGTAAAGACCATTTCAGATATAGAATTTCGAAGTTTCGGCTTAAGCATATCGAATCTTAAAAGTCACTGTAACCTGAAACAGGGAGAGAGAGGACCCTAGCTTTTGTTTAGTCTTCTCAAGACGAGAAACATATTCCTGACTTATCAATTGGGTCTTCTTTCGCATCTATTGATGTAAACTATTTTCCTTTTCCTTGTCGGTAAATGCGTTCTTTGTTTAGTGAGTGGAATTGGGTATGTACACTGCCTTTTTAAACTTTAAATAGCCTCAGATACTGGCATCGATTGATTTTTAACAGTTCTGTTAATATCTCATTTGTGCGTTGCTTTAATATGGTTAGCCGTAGCCAAAAAATATAAATCACTTAATAAAAATTCCATGATGGCAAGAAGGTTCTTTGAATACCTGCTGCAAGAGAAGCCCATAATTTCCCCATAAAAAGGTGTAGGTCCCAAGGAAGGCTGAAAAAACCATTTCTCTGTATCTTGTCGTTAAGAGTACAATCCACTGATGCGATTGCTCTCAATATATATCATACATACATGTATGTTCCTTTGTGTATGTGTGTATGTGTATGTGTATAAATATCTGAATGAATCAACATGTATATATGTGCATATGTGTATACATATATATATGCGTATATATATACATATGTATGTACGTACGTGTATATATATTATGCTTTTTACTCTTTTATTTGTTTCAATCATTTGACTGTCACTCTGCTGGAGCACCGCCTTTAGTCAAACAGATCGACCCCAGGACTTATTCTTTGTAAGCCTACTACTTCTTCTATCCGAAACTTTTGCCGAACTGCTAGATTACAGGAACGTGAACACACCAGCATCGGTTGTCAAGCGATGTTGGGGGGACAAACACAAGCACACAAACATATATATACACACATATACATACATATACATATATATGTGTGTGTGTATGTGTGTGTGGCCTGGAACATAAATGAGAGCGACCACGTTATCCACCCAGGCTATATATCCCTCTAAAATCATACATACATATATATATGTGTGTGTGTGATAGATAGATAGATAGATAGATAGATAGATAGATAGATAGATAGATAGATAGATAGATAGATAGACAGACAGATAGATGAACTCTGAGTTTTTCATCTCGGTAGTTTTGAAATTTCATTGAGACTCCATATTTCGAAACATTATGTCCGAACTGCTAAGTTACGGAGACGTAAACACACCAGCACCGGTTGTCAAGTGATGTTGGGAGGACAAACACAGACACACAAACATACACACACGTACATATATATACATATATACGACGAGCTTCTTTCAGTTTCCGTCTACCAAATCCACCCACAAGGCTTTAGTCGGCTCGAGGCTATAGTAGAAGATACTTGCCCAAGGTGCCACGCAGTGGGACTGAACCCAGAACCATGAGGTTTGTAAGCAAGAAACTTACCACACAGCCACTCCTACAATACCGATAAAAAAAATCTGTGAAGTTCGGTGCCTGAGCATCTTTGGTGAGACT
>NC_068991.1:69562473-69564327 GCF_001194135.2 Octopus bimaculoides
AAAGACGTGTGTATCTCCGTGTTTTCAGTTTAACAATGAAGAATCTAAGGCTACTAACATGTTATTTTTTTTTTTATATTCTAGAATCTTTTCTTCTTTTAATTTTTATAAAATTTTAGTCTATATTAACTGATGGAACTTTAATTTTTACAATTCTATATTCTCCCCTCCCACCGCCGCCCATTAACTCGGTTTTATCTTTGATTATTTTCTTTAATGTTATTTTTTTTCTTTCCCTTTCTTCATCTTCTAACACCATTAATTCTCTTCTTACTCATATTTCTAGATTTCTTCTCAATTTTCTCTTGTTGCCTTTTATTTCACAGTTTCTACTTTAGCTATTCATATCTTTTCTCACCCACCAACACATCTGCTTTAAGATCTGCTCACTCATTTCCCACTTACTCTCAGGCCTTTTGGTTATTTCTTATAAGCTTCTATCTCCATTTTTACCATATTCCTTCTATTCTTTCAATTTTTCTTTCTTTTTTTTTTTTTTACGTCAATTACATCTCGCAGAAAACTTCAATTCCTCATAGCTATTTTATTCACATCTTTTCATCTTGATTTTTCTTTTATGCAATTATTTATTTTAATATTTCATACATCCCCTCTTCCTTTGCTCCGCCCCCCCCCACTTTCCTTATCTAAGTCTACCTCTATTCAAGTCTCACTCTCTTTCTCTCGCTTTGTCGATCCTTCCTCTCATTCTTTCCTTTTGTCCGTGTCTTTTTTCATGTTTGCTCATTTCTATATCTTTTCTCTTTCTCCTTCTATCTTTTTTTTCATTTCTATCAATTTCTTCTTTCTTACTCCTCCTGTCTATCTTCTTTCTCCCCACTCTACATTTTTCTCAATCAATGTTTCTATATCTATCCCCTAACCTCACTGGTTTTCTATTTCCTTTATTGATTTTTCAACTTACACTCTCCATGTTTCCTCACTCCAAGTGGAGGAAGGTGATGCGTGTCCATTGATCAATGGATTGAGAAGAGAAAAATTCCTGCAGAAAGTGTCAGGATTCCGAGTGGAACGTGTCAAATTCAATCTTCCTTTTCCCGAATGTTTTGAACCGTTCAAAGTTTTAGGGAAAGTAGCAACACCCGGAGGCTGTCGAATCATTTTTAGCATCACCGACTTCAAGCATCACAAACACCCACTCGCTCGCTTATCAATATTTGCACCATCATTAGTGGCAGGAAAAGCCCCCATCGTCGTCATCACTATTACGCAGTGACTATTAACATCAGCAAGAAATGTTAAGAAAACAATAACAAATAAATAATAACTATAAAGCAAATACAGATAGAGAGAGGAAGGAGGGGGGAATGCTGAGTATAATGAAGAGAACAAAGGTGTGAGAAGCAACAGTATTATCAGATCTGCAATTATAGTAAAGAGTTACGCTGTCGCAAGTAGCAATGAGAATGTTATAATTAGCATCATACTTGTTTCAAAATGGCTGTAGATATAAAATATCTTTGTAAGAAAGCTAACGTAAATCTCCATTATCGTCTTTTGTTCCACCATTTTGTCGTCTTTCAGAATAGATTCTATTAACATAATAATTAATATCATCCAACTATGCCAACAGCATAAATGCCATCGCTGCTAACACCAATAGAGTAGTATTTCTATTATGGCTTCTAAAAAGCTATTTCTAATGAAACAAAAGTAAATGTTAAAAAAGAAATCCAATATATTTTTTGGTTGTATAAATATTATTAGCTTATGAAAAAACTTCAGTAAATATGCGCACAGAACACATCGTGGCTTATTGATAACATTCGTGAACAAAGATTTTTCGAACGGTGATGAATATGGGTGGATGAAAACAAAATGGTTGATGTAGAT
>NC_068991.1:69564461-69566794 GCF_001194135.2 Octopus bimaculoides
ATATATATATATATATATATATATATATACATATACATATACATACATATATATATATATATATGTATATATGTTGTGTGTGCGTGTGTATATATATATATATATGCATATATGTATGTATTCATATACAAACATACACACACATACACACATTGTATTTCTTCCTGTTTGTTGAAATCATTGGCATTTAATCAGCATGACACCAAATGTAAACAAATTCATTCACATATTTTATGCCATGTTTATGGTAATACAACAAAGACAGCGAAGAACATCACTAACATTTCTTAGGAAACTATCCCATTTAAACATTGGTCGTCATACATCAGATTAAGACAAGCAGCGCGAACCTCACCGGTTCTTCTCTGCTTTCTTAATTGGATTTCCATGATTGGTTGAATAAAAACTTGACGATCACTAACATCGTGCCATACCTATAACATGAGATCATGAAACTGATTACTAATTTTGTACTGTTCCCCGATTTAGATTTATTGCAAAGAAACAACATGATAGTGAATCTCAAACTGTATTCGGCACGCAGGCCAGTTGAATATGATTAAATAGTGTTCATCTCCTTTCACTCGAAATGAGGACCTAATTGCCATAGAAGACTCAATGAATAATGATGAACGCGCCATTAGTGGAGGCGCTAACAATTATAAAGGTTTTGAGTATGTACCTGAAGAGATACTGGAGTCAAAAGAGTACTTGTAGGACCTTGTAAAAGTTGTATCTCTGTCACTACATCCAAAAAACAGTTTCTTGGTTCAAAACTGAAGAAAGATAATTTACAAATGTGTACATGAGTGTCTGTAAAAGTCTTATCTTTAATTTGGCAACATTATTTGTACCATATATCCCGTTCCATTTTTCCGGCCACGTCAATCAATTTGTTTCGCAAAATTGTCTCAAATAGTGCCTTTTTATTTAGTCATCGGAAAGTACTATGAAAGTATTTCTGTTGCCCAACGGTAATGCAGAAGCTATGAATCCCAAATGCCGAGTCTAAAACGAATATGGTGATATGGATATATTACATGGTGCCATTTTAATATTATGTAAATAAAGTATCTGCTGAAATTTTCCTCTTATTTGTATAATATTAGTCATGTAAGGAGAATTTTAAAATAATGTTTTCCATTATGTTTATGTGACAATATTGCGCTACCACTATATTGAATGTGACTGGTCATTAAGGCTACATGAGTACAGCATAATCCGAAATGCTGGATGAGCTATGGAAAATATTGCTACCAAATCTCCATATCAGATTGCTTTATGGACACAATATGGTACATCAAAGGTGAAAATGAATTAAAAAAGGTTTCATTCGTTTCCAAATGTGAGTGCTTCAAATTGTGAAGAAGAGAATGCTTGCGGATAGGCCAGTTAAAGAGGTTTTAAGAGAGAGACATTTTTAAAAAAGCCATCCAAATACTGCAATTGAAATCTTATTTGTCATTTAAATAATCATTCAGATACGTAATCGGGAAACATGAAGCATCTGCTAATAGATGTAGAAATAAGAATACCGTGGAAGCCAAAATAAGAATATCGTGGAAGCCAAAATAAGAAATGGATTGCCGCAATCCCTTGAAAATACTTTCCCCGGATTGTAAAGCACTGAGCGATAAGCAACAATTGCATCAGATATTCATGTAATGGAGGTATAATCATAAAATTTAGACTGAAGGCGAGATGGTCGATTACTTATGAGTAGAATATCGCAATGACCCAGACAAAATTTACAAGAGAAAGTCATATTCATAACAGTTCTAATGATTGTATGAAGTTTATTCTAAAATTACATGTGAGTCTAATTGAATATATAATATATAAATGAGGTTAAATTCAATTATGCCATAATTAGCTAAGTACGTGCTGTGCGTCTCGGTACAAGAAAAAACATAATTTTTTAAAATGGTATTTAATAGATTTAAATATTGCTAAAATTAAAACAAATAGCAATTGTAAATTTTCAAAATCTAGATGTGTTAGCGTATACTTAAACAAGTCAGAAGATGTTAATATTATGTAGTTATAAAAAAGAAAGGTTTTGGTGTCCTGTGTGAATATTAATCGCTATTCATTTAGTTTTCAAGAACATTACTCCTGAACTCATTCCATTCAGTGGATGTTTACACTGCAACGCTATACGACTGAAAGGATTAACGTCGGTAATCTCGTTAATATGCCCACATATTTTTTGCTTGTTTTTTTTTATGCAAGGAAGAAAAGCAGAATTTACTGTATGATTTAACACCGCCCACACGCCCGCTCACACACACACACACACACACACACACACACACACACACACACACACACAC
>NC_068991.1:69567530-69568299 GCF_001194135.2 Octopus bimaculoides
ATATATATATATATATATATACATATATTTACATATATACGCACACCTCTGTATGCATGTATGTGTTTATATATATTTACATATGTAAGTGTGTATGGATGCGTGTATGTATGTATGTATGTATGTATGTATGTATGTATGTATGTATGTATCTGTATTAAAACAACACAAAAGGAAAATAGAGACAAGAGACTGGTTTATTATATCAAGTTTTCTATTTCAGAACTCAGAATCGATTAAAGAAACCGCCGGATCGATTTCTTCTCTCCCAGCTATCTCCACGATGCAAGTTATCTCATCTCGTCTAATATTTGCTCCATCAGTTTCCATCAGTCGAACATTTGTGAGAAATGTGAAGATCAGAAGCAACACCAACAGACATGATCTCCAGTCGACAGAATCGGAAATGCTTCAGTTATTGGTGTTATTGTTGTCGCTGTTGATGATAATTATAAAAAAATGGTGATTGCGTCAGTGCTGTGAATTATGAAGTGGAGAGTGAAATTATGATAATGATGATGATGAGGAGGAGGAGGAGGAAGAAGGGAATATGGATGATTGTGATGTTGTATACGCTGACACTAGTGCCGGTGTTGTGGATGGAGGAAGAGAAATACTGAGAGAATACCTTTCTACTTTCATAATTTATCACCTACGGTTTATGATCTATCGATGAGTATCAGCTTCTGTACACACACACGTACACACACACACACACACACACACACACACACACACACACACACACACACACACACACACACACACA
>NC_068991.1:69569939-69573376 GCF_001194135.2 Octopus bimaculoides
CAACACCTCTACCACCAAAGCCAAAAATCATTGCCACTACCACCACCACCACCACCACCACCACCACCACCACCACCATGACGATGACAGCAAGGTCCACAGCCATCCTCACCCACCAAAGGCGCTGAAATGCAGTGTGAAACGTCTTCCAACACGTTTTAAACGCCTTTCGCTGTTCTTCGTTTATCTCTGTTGGAACTAAAGAACTAATGCTGTAGATACTTCCACCGAAAATTTGTTTACTTCATCCGCTTCCATTCCTTAATTAAGCTTACAATTCCTCAAATTCTCCCCTCTCTCCTCCTCGTTCCTGTTTGTCTTGGTTCTCTACGCTTTGTTTTGACATTAAATTCTTATTTACAATCTCTATTATTAATTCTATTTCTTCCAATTTTTATCATTTATTCATTTATTTTTATTGGGCCATATTGGGGACGTTTTTTGAGAGCCAATCAAAAGTCTTTACATATTTTTCTATGCAGCATTAAAAAAAAATATTTTAAAAAAACAGCATCGGCTGCACTAACAACAACATCAAGAATGATAATTGCATCTGATTAGGGAACAAGACCGGGTACTTCCGGCCTATAAAATGTTAAACAACAAAAAGGATGATAACAACAATAACAACAGCAAAAACAACAACAATGATAAAAGCAATGATAATCCTTAGTACAATAGGCACAAGACATGAATTATCGAGGGAGGGGCTAGTCGATGACATCGATCCCAGTGCTCGACTTGTACTTATTTTATCGACCCCGAAAGATATGATACGTAGAGTCGGGAGAGGTATTTAAAAGGTAAAAATGGACGAAATGCCGCTGACTATTTTATCAACTGTTTCTTTTTTTAATTGCGCCCTCTCGCCGCCATAATAATAATAATAATAATAATAATAATAATAATAATAATAATAATAATAATAATAGACCTAAAAATGGACCACGGAAAAATTATTTGGCTCAACTCTCCTTTTTCCCTTAATGTAAAAACTAACATAGGTAAACGTTCCTGTCTCTCTTAGACAAACATTTTTCCCGATCACAGTAACAGGAATGTATTTAACAGGAATTATGTGGAATTATCAAATAGCTGCTGCCCCAATATGAGGAGTATCATTACACGAGATCAAAACCAAGAGCCCACTCCCAGTTGTAACTGTTGAGACCCAGGAACCTGTCCACTTGGCCAACGATGTAAGATTAAATCTGTCATATACGTGTTTATGCAACGCTAGACAATAACACAACTGATAACAAAAGCTATATCGGACTATGTAAAGGTGAATTTAAGAATCGCTGTGCTAATCATATAGCTTCCTTCCGGCTTAACGACAAAACTAAGCTATTAAGTAGGCTAGCCAGTTATGGAGTTTGAAATCTAACGGAACACCACATACGATAAAGTGGAAAATAACCAGAAAATCCACAACTTATATTACCGGATAAAAAAAAGTGTAAGCTATGGTTAGCTGAAAGAGCTCATATCATTTAAAAATCTGTAACTCATTGCTGAACTGAAATCTTCTGTAGTTGTCAGCATATGACTTTGTTCCTGTTATGAATTGAGGAGTTTTTCCCCTTAAGTAATTAACGTATCATAAACTCTAAGTCATTATTTTTTCAGTCTTATTATTTACTGTCTAAGTGAGATAACGCTTTTACCTCTTTTTCTTTCTGATTAATTTTCGCCTTCCACTTTATTAATCTTCCACTTTTTCTATATATAACCCTCCCGCATTTTCTCATTTCTTCTCTCATTCAATTTTCAGTTTGTTATGCAATGTGGGTTGTATCTATTTATCTAGCTTTATGTTTATCTTTCCATCCTTCAATTTATATTTCTCTCTGTCACTCTCTGTTGAAGCGTGTGTCTATGTATCAATTTTTCACAGTGTCTCTCTGTATACATACATATATACAAACATAAATACACACATATATACACTCTCAAACTCATATCATAATGAACATAAACCAAGTAATGATATTCCGAATGCATTTAATACACATGTTTCTGATATTTCTGCAATAAATAAAATTGAAATCCATCTCTTAACAAAAGTCTTTCTCGGCTAAGTCATTTCCAAATATCTTGAAAAGTTTTAACTGAATAGGATCTTGCGTAAGAGATGAATTAATTTTTTAGCGATTGCACAATGATGTAAAACCTAAAATGATGTTAAACGCATTCTTAATCTTAATACTTGACTTCACAATTCATCATACGAATTCATCATACGAATCTCTGCCAGCAGAGGTGAGTCAATCCGAGCTCCATTTATGCTAGGCGCAATATAAAACCCATAAAAGACAATTTTAATCATCACTAAATGTGACTGAGGGTGCTAAAAGCACCTATATTGCAAAGAAAAAAACTAAGAGTTAAAAACCTTAAAGCTGCATGAACCACATAATTTATAAGCAACGACAGGGGAGGTAACAGCCCCTTGAGCAAAGCTTGGAGCAATGGACTGGTTTCCCCTGTTAGTTTCAGTCCCACTAGCATTTCCTACTCCATTGCTCGGATGGTTTACTTAAATTCATCAGTTAGTTTATATATACCACCAAAGTAGGTGACTGATTCAGCGAAATGCTAACGTGTATGCTAAAAATTAATATAAGCAGCTACGTGCAATATAAACCCGTAAAACAAAAGATAATTGTCACTAATTGTGACTGAGGATGCTGAATAGTACCTCTCTTCAAAATTTGTATATAAGCGCATTATTCTCTTTAAATTCCTATCCGACACGTGTTTCTGTTGCATAAGTGGCTGAGTATTCTCTGACGTATCATTTACGGGCATTTAATTGTTTCATTTACTGTACACATTCCTCCAGAGTAGACATTCCGATGCAGCTTTATTGAAGGTTTTATCTATGCGGGTGAGGGAAGCGATCCGAGGATTCACGTTTTAGGTATTTCTTCTTACCTTATATTCTAGGTGAAGGAACACAAAACCACAAGTTACGCGAGAGTAGAGCTTGCGGAGGATGGGACTCTCTCTCTCTCTCTCTCTCTCTCTACATACACACACATGCACACACACACACACGCTCACTCACACACACAAGCACATGTATATGTTGGGGTGTGCGTATGTGCATGTGTACATGTGAATGTGCATGCGTGTGTGCATGCGTGTGTGCTTATTATACAGGAAGTTGACAGTCGACCCTCCCTTTCTCCGTTGGCGATAGAAAATAAACGTACCTATCCCACTTCATGACTTCAAAATCCAATAATGTTTGCTCGCTATTTTAATATATCCCATTTACAACTCAACCATTACCATGTGTATGTATGTATGAATGTATGTATGTATGTATGTATGTATGTATGTATGCATGCATGTATGTATGCATGCATGTATCTATCTATCTATCTATCTATCTATCTATCTATCTATCTATCTCTCTCACTCATATATAT
>NC_068991.1:69576503-69581744 GCF_001194135.2 Octopus bimaculoides
ACACACACACACACACACACACACACACACACACACACACACACATATATATATATATATATATATATGTGTGTGTGTGTGTGTGTGTGTGTGTGTGAATGTACATATGTGTGAGTGTGTGTCTGTGCGTAAGCGTGTGTGTGCGTGGATTGTGTACGTGAATGCAAGCTGGGGTATGAAAGCAAGATTTTAAGTTTCAAAAAGAGGAAAATCGTAAATTATCAAAGAGGCACAGAAAAAGAAAAATCGTAAGAAAAGAGATACGAAATGTTAAGTGATAAGATATAATCGGCCGGGTGGGATGAGTTTCTTGTTGTTACGGGTAAATGGTGAGAGGTACTATTTCTTGCTCCTCTTTATCTCTCTCCTCTCTCCTAATCTATCTATCGATTTATCTATCTATCTATCTATCTATCTATCTATCTATCTATCTATCTATCTGTCTGTCTGTCTGTCTGTCAGTCTGTCTGTCCTTCTGTCTGTCTGTATGTATCTATCCTTCTATCAGTCTATATGTTTGTCTATCTATTTATCTATCTATATTATATCTCTCTATTTATTTATCTAGCCATCTATCTACATGTATACATATATATACTTCTTTATATGTGCATAGATATGCAGCTATATATGTGGGGGGGGGGGCTCGCGTGCGTGTATTCTTATTATATGATATATAAGTTCCAATAGAAATAAATGAACAGAATGAGTTATAAATTGATGAAGAAATAGATAGATAGATAGATAGATAGATAGATAGATAGATAGATAGATAGATAGATAGATAGATAGTTTGATTGATAGAGAGATGAGGAGAAGTGTAATATATGTAGAAACTATTAAATTATTGTTAGAATTGGCCACAAATTAACAGAGATGGTCTAATTCGGATCATTGGTCTCTAACTTTGATATCATGTCATATTGATATCATGTCATACCCGCTCTCGAAACCTACAATAAAGGCGCATATAACAGCCGTACTCTCAGGTCATGGGAATGGTTGAAATTTTTCATTCTTCAACTTTTCGGCATTTGGACTTAATGAACCATTTCATGAACCTTGTGTAGGTTACGAGGTGCCATCATCTTACATCAATATATTTTTAAAATTTTTGATCCATTTCTTATAGTTAGAAGGGACAAGATTACAAACCTCTAGGTATGAAAAGAAATATAAATTGGCAAACTGCTTTAGAATGAGAGAGCGAGAAATAGAAAGAAAGTGAGATAGAGAGAGAAAAGTGTGTGTGTCAGAGAGGAATATAAGCGAGAGAGCGAGAAGTAGAATGGTTAGTACTATCAATATAGAAGATTTATAGAGACTGTTACGTAATGGGGAAAGCTTGATATGTATATATAAGAGGACAGAGGACAAGTAGAGAAGACTGAAGTACATGTGTGAGCGACCTGTTAGAACGTGTCTGTTTATACGTATATTTTTTTTAAATTCTTTTATTTGTTTCACTCATTTGACTGCGGCTAGGCTGGCGCACGGCCTTTAGTGGAAGAAATCAACCCCAGGACTTATTCTTTGTAAGCCTAATACTCACTCTGGCCGACCCGCTAGTTTACGGGAACGTAAACACACCAACGTCGGTTGTCAAGCGATGGTGTTGGGGACAAACACAGTCACACAAACATATATATATATATATATACATATATGCACGATGGGCTTCTTTCAGTTTCCGTCTACCAATTCCATTTATAAGGATATGGTTCACACAAGGCTATAGTAGAAGACAGCTGCTCAATTGCCACGTAGTGGGACTGAACCCGGAACCATGTGGTTGGTAAGCAAGCCACTTACCACACAGCCACTCCTGCGCCTTCGGTCATGATTGACCATGGGATTGCACCTAGAAAGTTACCCTCCAAGGCACAAGTCCGGGCAAGATTGTTTATGGAAGACCAGCAGTCGCCCATGCATACCGGCCTCCCCTCTCCACGCCACCAGTATCATCCAAGGGAAGGGCAAAGGGACTGACACAGCTTGGCCACTGTGACGTCGCAACTCATTTCTACAGCTGAGTGGACTGGAGCAACGCTTTGCTCAAGAACACAACACGCCGCCCGGTCTGGAATTCGAACTCACAACCTCACGATCGCAAGCTCGACACTCTAACCACTGAACCATGCGCCTTTTAGAGCATATGACCCATTTATAAATGTTATAAAATCTTAACAGCCTTGGTTTTTTTTTATGTCATTCTCAAAAAATTGTTTTATATATACAAACACTGATATATGACCTACGTTGGACCCCTTATTCATAATAATCACCGAACGTGGAGCTTAACTATAGTCTGTCCATAGCACTTACTCAGCATTACCTGACACCTTTGGGTCTCACTGACACCACTACCTCTCATAATCTCTATTTCTCGCTATTAAATCTATACCTATCTATCTATCTATCTATCTATCTATCTATCTATCTATCTATATGTATATATAAATTGTAAATCCCCAAAAAATTATTCTTTCACCTCAACCACGAGCTGGCATACACAGGTGCTTACAATTGTCAAGTATTACCTCTAAAGTTTACTTTACCTATATGTATATATATATATATATATATATATATATATATATATATATATATATATATATATATATATATATATATATATATATATATATACACACACACATTTAAATTTATTTATAGACACATGCATACGTATGCATATAAAGTGTGACTGTAAGCATATCTGTGTGGATATATATACATATTTCTTTTCTACTACATATATGTGCGTCTGTGTTTTACGTAAGTGTGCAAATGTGTGTAGATATTTTGTCCAATGTTCCAATAACAGAAATAAAAGGATAACACAAACACACACGCAGCACACACAAACAATGCTCACATGCACACGCGCAGGCACATACGCACTGACACACGTGCGCACGCACACATCACACACACAAACACACAGACATACACACCGTTCGTAAGAGAAATCGTGAATTGAAATATAGGTAAACAGGTCTTTTACTGGGGTTGAAATTACTGGAATATACGCCGACAGATCAAACGAGTTACGAGATACAGCGAGATACAAACGCACAAGGAATTCGAGATATATAAATACATTGTATGAACATGTGAGAGATAATATGTACTAACACAGAAAGTATCGAATGCTCTGGAAGTAAGACGGTAAAAGACTGTGCGAAAGGATGGAAGGTAGATTTATACAGAGAGAAAGCGAATGACGGAGGGTGAGAAAGGGAGTGAGTGAGTGAATGAACGAGTGAGTGAGTGAGTGAGTGAATGAACGAACGAGTGAGTGAGTGAGTGAGTGAAGATAGAGTCGGGGTTGGTGGTACGGGTAATGGTTTTGTAAAATATCATACCATTGTTGTTCATGCAGATACCAGTTCTGATAGGGAAGACCAGTGGAGGCGCAATGGCCCAGTGGTTAGGGCAGCGGACTCGCGGTCACAGGATCGCGGTTTCGATTCCCAGACCGGGCGTTGTGAGTGTTTATTGAGCGAAAACACCTAAAGCTCCACGAGGCTCCGGCAGTGGGGTGGTGGCGAACCCTGCTGTACTCTTCCACAACAACTTTCTCTCTCTCTTACTTCCCGTTTCAGTTGTGCCTGTAATTCAAAGGGGCAGACTTGTCACACTGTGTCACGCTGAATATCCCCGAGAACTACGTTAAGGGTACACGTGTCTGTGGAGTGCTCAGCCACTTGCACGTTAATTTCACGAGCAGGCTGTTCCATTGACGGATCAACTTGAACCCTCGTCGTCGTAAGCGACGGAGTGCCAACAGGGAAGACCAACCTATGATCGCTTAAAAACGTTCTGGTAATGACCGTTCCATGTTTTTAAAGTCCCTAGGTTGATATTAGTTTACAATGTCCCTTTGGATTAGATTGGTTTTCTTTGAGAAGGCAGATTATGTTTTGAGAAAATGTGACTGCTATTTCTAGCGGGTCAAAGTAATGGTACAAGGCATTAGTGAAGAGAATATTTTGTTAGTGGAGGGGAGAGGGGAATTTGTATGAAAGTAGAGGAAGTTGTTTTTTTTTTTTTTAAGTAGGTGAGATATGGAATGAGCGTTGAAGGGAAAGATGTTATGAGTAAAGAAAGCTGGGGTTGGGGAGAGAATGGAAAGTGAGACTCGAGTTGAAATGGGAAGAGGGGGAGACAAATGACACTGATGCAGATGGAGGTTGGTGGATTGAGAATGAAGAAGAAGAAAAACATTATCTGAGATATACAGATTGCATGTAAGGAGAAAAACTGGTGTGAAGAGGAGGAGTAAAGGAATACGTGTGCGGGTAGGAGGAAGATAAGGAGGTAGAAAGAGAGAGAGGTAGAAAGAGAGAGAGGTAGAAAGAGAGAGAGGTAGAAAGAGAGAGAGGTAGAAAGAGAGAGAGGTAGAAAGAGAGATGGGGAGAGAGAGAGGGGGTAAGGAGCGAAAGAAGGAGGTGGAAGTAAGAGAGGGGAAGAGCCAGAGAATGGAAGGATGACAAAAAAAAATAAAATTTTAAGGAATCTCTCGGCGGAAGGAGTCTGAGAATGGTAAGGTTAGAGATTTGTGGGTGAAGAATTTAAATATTTGATCTGTTTGTAAAAGCGGACGGTGATTGAAAGAGATGATGATGATGTCGATGATGATGGTGACGATGATGATGATGATGATGATGAAGATGGTGATGATGATGATGATGATGATGATGATGGAATGAGTAACCAGTGTGTGTGTGTATATGCTTATATGTATGTGTGTGTGTGTGTGTGTGGCTGTGTGTGTGTGTGTGTGTGTGTGTGTGTGCATGCATGCACGTGTCGGTTTTGTAAGAGAGAGAAGAGAGAGTGGCTGACAGAGATAGAGAGAGAAAAAGGGAGAGAAAGAGAGAGAAAAAGGAAGAAGAGAGAGAAAAAGGGAGAGAAAGAGAGAAAAGGGGAGAAAAAGAGAGAGAAAAAGGGTGAGAAAGAGAGAGTGAAAGCGCAAAGAAACGGCAATGAGGTAAAAACAAAAAAAGAGAGGGAGAGATAGATTGTGTGTATATATGTGTGTATATATGTGTGTATATGTGTGTGTGATTGTGTTTTTGTGTAAGATGCAGAAAGAGAGAGAGAGAGAGAGAGAGAGAGAGAGAAACAGACAGACAGGCAGAGAGAGATAGAGAAAAGGTGAGTTGTGGGTGAGGGCGTCCAAGGAGGAACTGGATCGGTGTCTTTTCCATTTACTGGACGTTTTAAAAAGATTAA
>NC_068991.1:69583345-69584098 GCF_001194135.2 Octopus bimaculoides
TATATATATATATGCATATATATATGCAGTTACATAAATAAATGCACATATTTAAATATACATATATACCTATATATATATATATATATTTATATATACACGTATATAAAATTATATAATATGCATATATGTGTATGTCTCTAGGTAGGTATGTAGCTGAGTAAGCCGTGTAAGCATGCGTGTTATGCGTGTTTCGGCTGTGCTTTTGTCTGTGTAGTGGCCAGACAGACAGCTCATTAAACTTAAGCCATGGTACTCCTATAGCTATGACGATTTAATTAAGTGAAGTATACGTTTTATTATTATCATTATTATTGTAATTATTATTATTATTGTTATTATTATTATTATTATTATAATTATTATTATTATTATTATTATTATTATTATTATTATTATTATTATTATCATTATTATTATTATTATTATTATTATTATTATTATTGATATTTCATATTGGTGATGATACTGATGATAATGATGATGATGATGATGATGATGATGATGATGATGATGATGATGATGATGATGATGATGACGACGAGGACGACGACGACGATGATACTTATGATGGGGATAATCATAATGCTGATTTTCTCTGTTGGCTCAACGCCACTCATTCACAGACGTGGAAAATGGTACAAAGAAAAGTTACGTCCCGACTTGTTTCAACCCAGATTATAAAACGACGTGAAACTAACAACCCAATGAATATACATACATACATACATACATACATACATACATATATAT
>NC_068991.1:69584263-69586107 GCF_001194135.2 Octopus bimaculoides
ATATATATATATATACACGGGCATAAATCGGTTTGTGAGAAAGTGAGAGAGAGGGAGAAACTGTGAGAGGGAATGAGAGAGAATGGTACGTGTTTTTTTAGGTTGGAGTGTGCTTGCCAGGGTTGAGAAATGTAAAAAAAAAATTCGAAATATCACTGGATTGTCCCCTGTATTTGAGCGGATGTGATCTTTCTCCCTATCGCAACGTATATAATTTTAAGTAATCAAAATTTACATATCTTTGCTAGCTATGCATCCAACCAGGCACCACTCACTTCTCCACTGAGATTTTATGCATCCTACTGCCTGGAATATTTTGTTCCTCTTCTGATGTTCTATGTACGTAGATGTTCTATATAACGCCTAAATGAGCTCATCAGTGAATGGTAGAAGTATTTCCCAGCACTAAACATTCATTCAGAAGTTAGGCACATAACTCTGACTTCGGCAGAGACGTTATAGGTTCGTGTAGATTTCCTTACGGTACTTGCTATCCTGGCTCCTTGGTATCGAAGTGCAAATAAAGTTGAGGGCAACTGCTGAGTTTAGGCCACATCAGAGTCGATGAACATTGCAGATGTAGAGGGTTCAAATTTGTCGAATTCACAGAGTGTTTATTATCTGAACCGAACGTGTCGAGAATATTGGGGCAATCTGAATCTGTACTTCGAATTTCCGTTAGCCAAATAGCGATGGTGCAGAGTGTGGAAGTATTCATACATTGGGAAACACAAACGAAAACAATATAAAATCATGAAGAAATAACATGAATTCTACTAATCTATGACCCAACAGCTTTACAGAGTCACCTATATATACGAGACGGTGTCAAAGTTCCCGGACTAGTTGTGTTTGATAAAAATAACTTATTTACAAAAGCTTTAACATAATCTCCTTTAAAATGGTCATCTTGTGCAGCAATACACTGGTCCCAGAGTTCCTGCCATTTGTGGAATACGGTCTGGAAGTCATTTTCCGTTAGCGAATGGAAGATCTTCGGCGATTCGCGTTGGTTCTTCACAACGGTATTAAAGCGGTGACCTTTGAGATGGATTTGTTCTTGAGGAAAAGATGGAGGCCAACAGATGCTAATTCTGGTGAATAGAGTGACTGCGTAAGCGACTTCATGTTGTTTTGTGGCGAGAAACTCATGAGCGAGGAGAGCTTACTGACGGAATGCTTTGTCCTCGTGAAAAATCCAATTCTTCACGCTCCACAGATTCGGTCTCTTTCAACGAATGTTCTTCCTCAAACGCTTCAAAATTTCGCAGCAGAAATCTCGATTGATAGTCTGGTCCTGGGGAGCGAATTCTCGATGCACAATACCGCATTTTCGGGGGTGACATGCGTGGTAGGTTTTTCCAGTTCGCTCATCGTCTTCCAGAGATTTTCTTTCGTTTTGAAGAGCCCGTTCCACACGAAGCATTGACACATTGCCTCGTCGCCGTAAGCTTCCCGGAGCATGCTAAATGTCTCTGCAGCAGACTTCTCAAGTTTAACCCCAAATATCACATTGGCTCTTTGTACTTGTCCATCACAAGATCGCAGACTTCAGCATTCACGTATTCACAAAAATACAAATTTCACAACTTGCAAAGTAAACACAGTGACATCATTCGGCACACTGCTTCATGAAGGTCACTGCAGGCTTTCACTGCGCATGCTTTCGTTATGCTGCCATCTATTGGTGTGATACGTAACTATTCTTGGAAATGTCTATGTATGTATGTGTATAGTTATATACATATATATACTTATTTATTTACACACACACACATACACACACACACACGTACGTATATACGTTTATGCATATATATGAATATATAGATGCATATATATAT
>NC_068991.1:69586275-69586925 GCF_001194135.2 Octopus bimaculoides
AGAGAGAGAGAGAGAGAGAGAGAGAGAGAGATAGATAGATACATGTGTGTATATATGTGTGTATGTGTGTGTACAAATACACACATATGTGAGTTTGGATATGTGCAAATTTTTATTTGCATACATACATACATACATATGTAAACACGCCTCGCACATGCTCAGTCAAACATGTAAACACAGATATATGATCGCAGTTTTGCAATGGTATGGAAAAATGCCATTGCACGTATATCACGAAGAAAAATGGATCAAGTTGAAGCAAATGAATTGCAAGCTACGTAGACCTTTCTGCGGTGAAAATAACACATATCTGGCATACTTTTTACTCTATTTCCTGAAACACCAACTTTACATACACTGTGCAAAGTTGCAGAGAAGTCTTCATTCCTTGTTGCGAATACTGCAGTCTTTGATATTAAATGGCAGTCGCACGATGTATATAGAGCGGAATGTATAAAATGCATTATTATAAAGCTATTTATTTCCAAAGAAGCAATTATTTTATATCTTGGTAAAGGTGTGGATTTTCGCATAATTAAAGGAAGATGATAGTCTCCAAATTCGTTTGATCTAAGAAGTGATAATGTATGTGTGAACACATACACATTCACACACAAACATGCAACTATATATATATATATATATAT
>NC_068991.1:69587337-69588224 GCF_001194135.2 Octopus bimaculoides
TATATATACTACTTTTAAACTATATATACAAACACTTACTCACACACTCACATATATATATGTAGATATATATAAATGTATGTATGTTTGTATATAGGTATTTAGGTATATATACTCTCATAAAAACTCATGGACACCATTACATTGATGATGCAGTCCACTGTTGCCTTATATCATTGTGTTTAACCGAAACCATTACTTATTTAAACATTACTGCACACACGTGCACATACATGCACATGCAAGCATCTACGAGCTCAATGAAAAGTTGACGCTCTTAGACTTAGATACATTCACACAGACAAACACAGACAAAGGCATAGACGTACATATTTAAAAACCACGTACACACACACACACACACACACCCACACACACACACTAACACACATAAACACACACACATGCAACACACTTACACACTGAATATACAAATATCAGTGCTTTTAAATTAATGATGGCCCGTACGCTCTCATAATATATCCATAGTTATACGCATTAAGCAGTGTTCAGAAAATCACATTCAACGGCATATACACACACGCAATTATGTATATATAGCCATCTATCTATATATATATGCGTGTGTGGGGGGTGCTTGTGTGTTTGTGTGTGTGTGTGTGTGTGTGTGCGCGTATATATAAATGTATACGCGCACACACACTCACATACACGTGCGCACGTATGTATGTTTGTATGTATATGTGTGAACAAGTGGAGCTCTCAAACACGCAGAAATGCACACAAACACTAACATCTTTTTGATTACCTTGCATCAGTTCATAATACAATGCTTATGCTACACCGTATCTTTATGCACACCTTCCCATCGAACAGCACACAAGCAATCACCAATATATATATATATATATATATATATATATATA
>NC_068991.1:69588733-69594254 GCF_001194135.2 Octopus bimaculoides
ATATATCGGTCCTCACGCTTTTTCACGTCTATTGTGAATAAGATGGAAGCTGTCGATTTTAATATATATAATATTAAATTAAGTTTTAGCAGTGCTCGACCAAGTTAATCAAGAAGATTGAAACTCATCGGCGGCAGATGTAGTAAAATGAATTATAAACATTCTTCTTATATCATCACTAGGTGGTGCTCTTTGAAAGTCTGGAAGAGTTCACACTTATCTCGTTGATATTTTTTTCAATGCCTCCATATACGTATTAGGAATAATCTATTCCAATAAATCATTTATTAAATGCAAAAAGGGAAAAGAATAATAAATGGAAAAAAAATTCAGGATTTCTTGAATGTTTGTAAGAAGAGGTTGGTATTTGATGAAATATATTCAATTATTAATTTCTTTCCTAGCAGTCCTCACATCTGTGTAGGATTTTTTCTCCCCCGTATGGAATATCGACAGATATTTTAGGGCACTGTAACAGCCACTTTGTGCTGTTCATGACTTTTTAAAAAGCATTGTGACCTAAATGTTGTTCAGTTTTTTTAGTAATAATACTAAATTTTCCTCTAAATTACGTCATATGTTCTGTAAGCAACTGTTTGTCATATTGTACAGTGTACTGTGAAATGAGGATGCAATGTACTAATCAAAGTCAGGATGGACTCTCATTTTGGAAGGTTTTAATTGTAAATCTTTCTACTCTGTTTGAGCTGAGGAGTAGACTTGTAACAACAACAGCAGAAAAGATAAAATTGCAACGGAGGAAAGCAATGAGTCTACCCCTAATAATGCTTCTCCGTTTAATGATATTGGCTTTTCTCACGCTATTTAATTGTTTTTTTATGTAATAAGCGCAGGAGTGGCTTTGTGGTAAGTAGCTTGCTTACCAGCCACATGGTTCCGGGTTCGTTCCCACTGCGTGGCACCTTGGGCATGTGTCTTCTACTATAGCATCGGGCCGACCAAAGCCTTGTGAGTGGATCTGGTAGACGGAAACTGAAAGAAGCCTGTCATATATATGTATGTATATGTATGTGTGTGTATATGTTTGTGTGTCTGTGTTTGTCCACCCAACATCGCTTGACAACCGATGCTGGTGTGTTTATGTCCCCGTAACTTAGCGGTTCGGCAATAGAGACCGATAGAATAAGTACTAGGCATCCAAAGAATAAGTCCTGGGGTCCTTTTGCTCGACTAAACGCGGTGCTCCAGCATGGCCGCAGTCAGATGAGTAAAAGAGTAATCAGTAATCAGAAATTTTGAGTAATAAAATAGATCCAGGCGTTGATGGTAATCCCCAGCAATTACCGGAATAAACTAACGGAAAGAGATTTTTACAGTAAATACAAGAATAGTTATTTTGGCATAGATTACCACGAGCTTATATGAAACGCTCACACCTGCTTTTTCCTTGTTAGATATTCAGCAAGACAGTAAATATGTCCTCGTATTTGTATGAAGCATGACATATCAAAGAGAAATAGAACAACTAAATGGTTCTTCGCTTTGCTAACAGAAAAATTAGTGCTAAATTCTATGCTTTTTTACTGCCAACATCGAATTATCTCTAGCATCACTAATAGTATTTCTCTTACGGTAATTTAGTTGTCCGAAGTCGTTCAGCCTCTGGAATATGTTCTAGAGATTCCTAATCTAATTAGCGAACCATATTACTTTGTTGTGGATGTTTTAAAGACATTAGCTGGCTATGACACTAGATATTTAATCTCATTTGCAAACCGCAAATATTGTGCTTCTTCATGATATGGACAGCAAACATGTTTTCTCTATTCGATGAACCTATGCAGCCATGTTTCCTAAACATTGGCTGGTATTATTCTATCTTATCTTAGAGCTTGACACATACGCTTTAGTTCTCTAAGTTATTGGATCACAACGAGTCTTTTGTTCTTTATTCCATTAGTAGTTCACTCTTTGTATTTCCTAATCGGAACATTTGACCACATTCTTTGTGTGTTAATATTATTGTCTTATTATTTAACTATCCTTGATTCTAAACCTCATCAGCACTTGAAATATTTTCTGGTTCTTAATTCTATTACCAGACTTCCACCAGTGATAAGACATTGCACTCATTCTTGAAGCTGATGTTTTATAAAGATCTACCTGTTCATTTGGTTGCTTATATCTTTTCACGAACTAAATCCAAATCTTTCAGTCTTACTGGTTAACATCCGTGTGTGCGTGTTTGTGTGTGTGTGCGAGAGAGAGGAAGAGAAAGAGAGAAATAATGAGAGAAAGAGAGAGAGAAGGAGAGAGAATTGAAAGGGAGAGAAAGAGAGAGGGAGAAAGAGAGAGACACAGAGAAAGCGAGAAAGCGAGAGTGTGTGCATATATTTATATACAGATAATATAAAGAGCCGTTCTACTGATTTTTTAACCGTATACTATGACATTCACATCCTTTCCAAAAATCTTTCTCCAGCAGAAAATAAGATCACTAGTGTTGTATAGTAGAAAGGTTACGTTTTTTAAAGGAAAAAATCTTTTAGAATATTAGAAATGATACATTTCTAAATCTCTGAGAGAGACTTAAGCAGCAGTGATACGATAAAGTAGTCGTGTACTGTCAAATTAACGTGACAGTCCCAATAAGGGAATCATACTACTGCTATTTAACCCTAGGAAGCTGAACCGCTTCCTGTCGGCCTTGACACATTTCCTCTGTCCTTATGTTGACGAGGGGGAGACAATCACCTCCACCCAGCCAAGTCTGCATCCAGGGACATGTTTCTGAATTTTTGCTCGTCATCAGCTTGGAGTAGCATGACTTGCTGGCTGAAGATGCTTGTCAAGCTCTCATAAACATATAATAATTCTTGTGAAACACATTCACTGATTTCAAAAATTAGAAATGATACATCTCTAAATCTCTCAGAGAGACTTAAGCAGCAGTGATACAATAAAGTAGTTAAAATAAGAATTCAGTAATGGATAAAAAAAATGGCACTAATTCTTTGTTTAAGATAACTTCCCTTCAACGGTATGATATCTGATAGAATTAGTCGTTATAATAAGTAATATTAAATCCTAATTTGTTACAGTTAATTGGAGATTGTTAAAATTTACAGGAATGAAAAAAAATGGTTCTTAATTTAATAGAATCGAAGTTATAATCTCTTTTCTATAAAACATACTCATTAATTCTGCATATATCTTTTTTCAAGAGATAACATCAACTATTAAGAGATATATTAATTTATATATTTCCAAGTATAGAAAAAAGCGGGTAATGTTTTAGACTAAATGATCCCCAATACTTTACTTAAAATACGTTCTACCTCATGAAATGAACTCAGAGGGAAGAAGACCAGGGTTCTCTATATGATTTACCACTCGGGCCAATACACGGCACTTCGAATTCTTAATTATATATCTTTAAAATAAACTGGAATGTCAACTTCAAAATAAGGTGTCACACAAATGAAATTAGATATTGGTAATATAGTTTAAACAAAACCATGCATTTATAATTATTATTATTATTGATCAGGTCACTGCCTGGAATCGAACTCGGTATCTTGGGGATAGTAACCCGCGCTCTTAACCACTACGCCATATGAAGAAGGCTGGAGGACATATCAGCCGAAACGTTGTGTTAACAACAAACAAGATGAGGACAAATATCCGACGAATGTAAATAATGTACATAATTACTCATCCCTTAAATATAGAACAGGATTATTATCATCATTATCATTATTATTATTATTATTATTATTATTATTATTATTATTATTATTATTATTATTATCATTATTATTATTATTATTACTATTATTATTGTTAAAGCGGCAAGCTGGCTGAATCATTAGCATGCTGGACGAAATGCGTAGCTATATTTCTGCTGTCGCTGCGTTCTGAGTACAGATTCTGCCGAGATCGACCTAGCCTTTCATAATTTTGGGGTCGATAAATTAAGTACAAGTGAAAACGCTCGGGTCGATGTAATCGACTAGTCCCCTCCCACAAAATTTCAGGCCTTGTGCCTATAGTAGAAAGGATGATTATTAGTATCAACACTAGGGCTGGTGTTCGCGTCGAGCTGGCACAGTAGTTAACGCGTCAGAGAAAATGCATGCGTCATATCTTCCCGCTATTTACGTTGAGTGTTCAAATTCCACCGAGGTCGACTTTGCCTTTCATCCTTTCGGGGTCGATAAAATAAGTACCAGTTGAACACTGGAGGAATGCTGTACTTTATTTATAGTATTTATATTGAACGGATATATGTCCTCATCTTGTTTGTTGTTACCACAACTTTACGGCTGATATACCCTCCAGCCTTCATCAGATGTCCTGGTAGACTTTTGAACCCAGCCCTGGGTTCTCATTCCTAATTTTTTTTTGTTTTTGCTGAAGTTATTACTATCATTTATTCAAGGCACAGCCTGGAATTGAACTCATAATCTTGGGGTTAGATGAAAGGTAAAGTCAACGAAATACCGCTAAGCATTACGCCCGGCATTCTAAAGTTTCTGTCACCTCACCGCCTTTTAAAAATATTCTTTTCTACTGTGCGCACAAGGCCGAAATTTTGGGGGAAGGGGCCAGACAATTAGACCGACCCCAGTATGCAACTGGTACTTAATTTATCGACACCCTCTCGAAAGGATGAAAGGTAACGTCGACCTCGGCTGAATTTGAACTCAGAACGTAAATGCAGATGAAATACCGCCAAGCATTTCGCCCGACGCGCTAACGTTTCTACTAGCTCGTCGCCTTTTCCACCCGGCGTGCTAAAATTTCTGCCATAAATACATATTAATATCATTCCATTATTTCACCAACTCTTAAAAAAAAAAAAAAGGTTTCATACATAGAGCATTATCAAATGAATTTCGCAAAGCTTTCGCTCCCGTTTTCAATGTAATTATATGATTCATATTAATTCAAGCGTAACCATATCCTTCAATTAGTTAATACGAGTAGAACTATGAGATGCAAATCCAATTTATTAATTTGTAGCATTTTACGGGTTGGTTCTTCAGCATTTCACTTCAGAGATATTGATACTCACAGCTGCGACACTCTTATCTTACTTAAGTTTAGCCTTATCTGAGTAATCTTCCAACTGGGCAAAGTCCCTACTTATCACATCTCAACTACTGGGAATACGAATGTGAGAGTTTGGGGGACCTTATTGGAAAAAGTTCTTAAAATAAAGGGTGGTTCTTATTACAGATGTGACTTCTCCAAAAACTTTTCTCGTCGATGTAAGGCAGCTTGGCAGGCTCATTTCCTTAGCTATGCACATGCATACACACATTTAATGTATTTTCATATGTGTGTGTGTTACTGTGTGTGTGTGTTAGTGTGTGTGTGTGTGTGTGTGTGTGTGTGTGTGTGTGTGTGTGTGTGAGTGTGTGAGTGTTTTTGCATGTACGCATGTGTGCATATCCATATCTATCTATCTATCTATCTATCTATCTATCTATCTATCTGTGTATATATACATATATATAGATATGTACATGTATGTACATGTATATATATATATATA
>NC_068991.1:69594512-69599512 GCF_001194135.2 Octopus bimaculoides
GTGTGTGTGTGCCTGCGTGTGTGTGTGTGTGTGTGTGTGTGTGTGTGTGATGCTAATCAACTGTGACATAAATCGACAGGATTCTTTTGCATCTTTGTGATAAGTGCTTTACCGTTTGTACTCATTTTCAGAACTGTGAAAGCATAACAAAATCTGACATGCTGTAATGGTCATAAGTCCAAAAGAGGTTATTACTTCCTGTCGATACCCACATCAATCTCACGTTTCTGTGATGTATACCCATGCTTAACCTTTCATTGGAATGCAGAAGGTTTTCTTTCCAGTTCCTTGTTCCTGTAGTTTAGTCCGGCACTTGTGGGGTTAGCATGAAACAACTCCAAGAACTGAATATTTTGTGTAAAGTTTCTTCCCGACTTTAATATAATTTTTTTTTTCACGTTGGTGATCTTGATTGATGTTCCTAGTTTAGTTGCTTTTATTTTGATAGAGCATGATTGTGATATAAAACCAACTTAACACTAAACTTTTACCTCTGTGCTTTCTTATACAGAGACTGTCCACATCAATATATCTGCTTCCCGTTGGTTAATCTGGATTAGGATTAATTTTTGCAGAGTTAATTTTTTTTTATACAGCATGAAGCCAGAGTAGCTTGTGATTACATCCGGATTTTCAAGACATTGTATAGATAAATGAAGATCAGAACTAGGTTGTAAGAAATTGAAATTTAATTTTTGGCGGAAGGAATTGTATAGTGAGTACTCTCGTGGACAGACAAGAAGACTGATGCTGTTCATCAGTATTATTGATATCATTCACATCGTGGCACTCCGTCGATTAGGACGATGAGAATTCCAATCGATCCGATCAAGGGAACAGCCTGCACGTAAAATTTATCTGCAAGTGGCTAAGCACTCCACAGACACGTGTACGCTTAACATAGTTCTCGGGGAGATTAAGCGTGACACAGAGTGTGACAAGCTGGCGCTTTAATTAAGGTACAACAGGAACAGGAAGAAAGAGTGAGAGAAAGTTGTGGTGAAAGAGTACAGCAGGCTTCGCCACCACCCCCTGCTGGAACCACGTGGAGCTTTAGGTGTTTTCGCTCAATAAACACTCACAATGCCCGGTCTGGAAATCGAAACCGTGATCCTACGACCGCTTGTCCACTGCCCTAAGCATTGGGCCATTGCGCCACCATATTACCTCTATATTCTGTGCCGAATGTTGGTGTGATGAACTTGAGAAAAACGCAGCACCACTTAGCTGTCCTGTATTTTACTGAGTATGTCACTCAAGTTTGAATTTTTCATTTACTCCAGGTAGGGGTATATTTGAAAGTTAAGAAATCAGGGCAGACAATTTTCTTTTCTACTCTAGGCACAAGGCCCGAAATTTTGTGGGAGGATGCCAGTCGATTAGATCGACTTCAGTACGCAGCTAGTACTTAATTTATCGACCCCGAAAGGATGAAAGGCAAAGTCGACCTCGGCGGAATTTGAACTCAGAACGTAAAGACAGGGGAAATACCGCTAAGCATTTTATCCGGTGTGCTAACGATTCTGCCAGCTGACCGACTTTCAGGGCAGAAAGTATTAAACCTATTTAGTATGTATATATATATATATATATATATATATATGTGTGTGTGTGTGTGTGTGTAGATTCGTGGGGCAGCGCTCGTGTATGTGTGCACGACTGCGTGTATGCGTAGGGATAGTGAGAGAGAGAGAGAGAGAGAAAGAAAGAAGTATATGTACGCATATATACACACATACATATTGATAGATAAAAATATGTGTGTGTTTATATTTGTGTTTGTAGGTATGTATATAGACAAATTTAATATTCCCTTTTTTCATTGCATTCTCAAATAGGACGAAATCTAATTTACTTTTAAAGAAATTTCAATATTTTACAAGTTAACTAAAGTTGAACTTAAAAAATATCTTGAATTAATATATATTGATGAAATATCTTATATATGGATATGAAATTACTGGAAATGTAGAAAATATTTTTGAAAATCTACACTATTTCCCTCTTCTTTAGAGAAACATTTTCATCTATTTAGGTTGACATAAAAATTCATCAAATGCTGCACCATTCTTTCTTTCAATAACAGCAGTGAATCGAGATATTGGTGTTATTACGGCATAAAATTTGTCAATATTTTTGGAGAAAAAGAAGTTATTACTCTAATTTTTCAAATGTAACGTATCCAACGATAATAATGTAAATAATGCTTAATTTCGTTGGAAATTCTACGTTATGATGATATAATTATGTTAGTGACTTACTATACTACAGTGGAGGCGCAATGGCCCAGTGGTCAGGGCAGCGGACTCGCGGTTTCGATTCCCAGACCGTGCGTTGTGAGTGTTTATTGAGCGAAAACACCTAAAGCTCCACGATGGTGACGAACCCTGCTGTACTCTTTCACTACAACGTTCTCTTACTGTAATTCAAAGGGCCAGCCTTGTCACACTGTGTCAAGCTGAATATCCCCGAGAACTAAGTTAAGGTTACACGTGTCTGTGGAGTGCTCAACCACTTCCACGTTAATTTCACAAGCAGGCTGTTCCGTTCGTCAGATCAACTGGAACGCTCGTCGTCGTAAGTGACGGAGTGCCATCAAGTAACTGTACTACAAGATGAGCCTGATTACAGTTCAGTCTACCAGACACCATACAAAGTAAGAAGTCTATCAAAAATCCATTTTCAAAAATATTTGCATATCAAATTGAACGACTACAAGAATAATGTGATATAGAGATTGCAAAAACTGATATCACTGTCTGTTTAATTAATTTTTATCAATGAGCTTCAGTTAAATAATAAATTTGTGTAAACATTGATAATTAAAAGTTTTGTATACATAATGCTTATGTAAATTTTTTAAGACTACAAATGGTTCTCAGATAATTCTGCCTCTTTGATTAAATGTTTTTCCTTAAAGATTCTCAGAAAAGAAATTCAGAAATACCAAAACGATGAAACCAAACTTGGCAGGAACATTGCAGTGATATCGGGTTAGTAAACATCAACATGTATCCATCAAATCTGAAGGATATCTAAACAACAAAATGAGATTTCGTTTGGTTTCCTAAACTCAAATACATCTCATACAAATAGATTTATATGTTTCTTTTGTTGGACTACAATATAATTATGTTCCATATGAAAGTAACATGAAAACGGATAAATAATAATGTATTATTTTTATATATTTTTAGCTTCAAAATAGACAACTTTTTTATGTTTTTTATACATGTTCGGTGGGAGATCTGTTTCCATTATTTTGCAGTGTTACTGCAGAACTGGCACCATGCCAGATATTAGAAGAACTATGTTTCTTTCTTCTATTTTTATTATTTGTTTAGTTGTTATTTTAATATATATATTTTTTACCATTTCTTCTTTGTAGCAGTCACTTTCATCCTGGCTTCAATGATTTCTGAAAGATCAGTACAAACGATTTTTGTGTAGGTGACTCTGATTGTCCGCTCACAGCAGGCTGCAAATGCATACTTTAGTATGATGTGTAATAGCAAGCCTATCGGCTTGTACTGTGTTTGCCGGAAGCAAACTACACTCGAGAGACTCACTTCCGGTTTGTGGAACGAGGCCATTTTAAACTGAAAAAAACACCCCAAACAGCAGCACCAAGACTAATTACCCTGTATTGATTATTTGAAAATTTAGTTTTCACCATTTTTTCTTTCGTTTTCAATCCATATTGTGCCTTACAGAAAAAAAAAAGAGATTAAATTTGTTCTTAAGATTGATTATTTTTTCTTTCTGCTCTTCCGTTTTGAGAATTTTTTTAATATTTTTCATTTCTACTTGTGTGACTAAAATGAGGAATTTTCTTGAAGAAAAAAAAATGTTTAAACTGCATATTTTCATAAAAAAATAATATTAAAATAATTCTTTACACTACAAGAAATAATTGATATTCGTTATTATTATCATTATTATTATTATTATTATTATTATTATTATTGTTATTGTTATCATCATCATCACCACCATCATCATCATCATCATCAGCATCATCATCATCACCACCATCATCATCATCATCGTCGCCATCATCATCATCATCATCATCATCATCATCATCATCATCATCATCATCATCATCATCATCATCATTGTCTTTGTTGTTTCTGTTATTATTATTAATATTTTCAATATTAATATTTGTGGTCTTCTTAACACTAATACCATGATTTTTTGTCGTTGTTGTTGTTGTTGTTGCTGTTATTATTATTATTATTATTATTATTAGTAGTAGTAGTAGTAGTATTTGTTATTGTTGTTGTTGTCTTCTAGTGGAATAAAGAAGAGTGAACAGACTCAATTATAAATACATAAACATATTTGGAGCGTGAAAATTGTTTAAAACGAAACTGTTAGCATAGAAATCAGAGGAACATATTATTAGATACACAGATGTACACATACACAACCTTATATAAGCCCAAACACACTCGTAATCAAATGCTAAATGAAATGAGCATACATGAATGTATGTGGATATGCATGTATGTGTGTGTGTATGTGTGTATAAGTACGCACACATAAATATCTATATATTTTTATGTTTGTGTGTTTGTGAATGCATATATATGTATGTGTGTATTTCTCTCTATCTCTCTCTTTATATATATACACATATATATATATATATATATATATATATATATATATATATATATATATATGTATATATTTATATACATATCAAGATACACACATACATATACATACACGCATAAACACACAAACATGAAAATATAGAGATGCTTATACACACACAAACACACACACACATATATGAGGGGAGTGAGAGACAGACAGTGGGGGAAAAGAGTGAAAGATTTAGACACACGTAAGAATCTGATAATATTTATATGTATAGTTTAAATAGAAATTACATATCCCTACTTCAAATTTATTGTCATCATAATGTAAATAAATACAGTAATTATTATCTTTATAATTGGATATGAAAAACTGGTAGCGTGATAGAC
>NC_068991.1:69601076-69604894 GCF_001194135.2 Octopus bimaculoides
TATATATATATATATATATGTGTATATGTTGGTTTGAATATGTAGGTATACATGTAAACATATACGTGCATATATATCAGTATATTTATAAGTGTGTCTGTGCGTGTGCGTGTGTGTGCTTATGCGTGTGTAATGCAAAATATATGAAAGACTTAGTAACAAATATATTTCGTATATAGCAATACGTTTATATATATATATACATCATTAGCCATACTCTTGTTTCCGTACGTGTATTTGTGTGTTCAGGCATGGGTGGTTGTGTGTTCTAGTCTTCTAGGGCGTGAGTGTATGTGTTTGTGTATTATATTTTCTAGCGTCGGGGCATTATACGTGCGCCTGTGTATGCATAAATATTGGAAAAGCAGCAATTTTGTTTGACTTATTTCCCGCGTTTGTGATGTGTAAAAATTTCCGAACACTGCTGCATTTCATTTACACAAAGATAAACCTCTTACGGAAGGGAGGCGGTTTCAAATCTCAACACCGCTTTCACAAAAATATTAATTGTTGTTTTGCGACACACTCACGCACACAGCCTCGCGCACACAGCCTCGCGCACACACATGCAATTTCATATATATATATATGCAATTATGTATGCATATGCGTGTGTGTGTGTATGTATATATGTATTTTAATATATATGTATCTTTCAGTCTATCTATATATGTGTTAATATCAGCCTAGACATTATCTCTATATACGTAGGTATGTTTGTCTGTGAGTATGTGTGCCTGCGTGATTTGAAACAAGCGAAAACATATACTTCCATATTAACACATTTATACACATTTATATTTCATATATATGTACGTAAAAAAATATATTTTGCAGCCAATTGCATATAAAAATATATTTACTGCGACTTTCAGCAGTATATAAATATATATACATATATATATATATGTATGCATGTACAATAAATCTGTGTGTTATGTATGTATATATCTGTACATACCCATACACACATATATATATGTACATACATGGACGTATATATTTACAAATATACATATATATATGCATATATAATCAATATATATTATAATATTTTTAGATATTCTAAATACATATTTTAATAATAGAAATATGGATAGATTTTTGCATATTATATACATATGGAACTGGTGTCGCTTATGTGGAAGAACGAGACACAAAGAAGTAAAGAAAATGATTTATTTATATATTTTTTGGCAATAATGAATGGGAATTAGGCTGCGATATTATTGCCTATTTTGAAAAAAAATATATAAACAAACTTCACTCGAATATGACTCACAACTTATTGCGGATTTGACTGACTTTTTTTTTTATCTTATTCATATATGTATAATACATATAAATATTTGCGTGTGAGTGTTTATAAATGCACACACATGTATATAGGCATATATGTGCGTATATACATCCACCTATACGCACAAAATCATGCACAAACACACATAATCGCAAAGACAGATATACACAGTTGAATTGAAAAATACATACGTTGAATAGATACATACACAATGTTGTTGTTACGTGCGTGAGTATTCATACATACATACGTATGTATGTACGTATGTATGTATGTATCTATGTATGTATGCATGTGTGTACATATGCGTGTGTGCGTCTGTACGCTCACGCGCGGTATGTGTGTATTTGTTTGTGCGTGTGTTCGTGTGTGTGCGTGCGTGTGTGTTTGTGTGTGTAAGTATAATAAAACACAAATGGAATTTAAATCCATTTGTGTTCTTATTCCATGCAATCGCCATACCTAGAGCAATTCCTATATTGGATCTATAACATATATTGGATCGGGAATCTACGTGTGTGTGTGTGTGTGTGTGTGTGTGTGAATATATTTCTGTATATATATGTATGTATATATATATATGTGTGTGTGTGTGCGTGTGTATATTTATGTATATATATTTCTGTATGTCATTGTCCAGTTTTATTTCAAGATTTATGCCAATAGAGAAGGAGCCGGTTTCTAATCCAGATCCAAGGCTACATCACTAGAATTTCAACATCAACAAGAAGGTATTTTTATATTTTCATATGTATGTATGTATGTATGTATGTATGTATGCATGTATGTATGTATGTATGTATGTATTATGTATGCATGTATGTATGTATGCATGCATGTATGTATATGTGCAGATTTCTATGTATTTTTATATTTGTATTCTCGTGCATATAGTTGCACAATTAAACATTCTCATATATATTTAAATGATAAACTTGCTGTGTGGTAAGAAGCTTGCTTTCCAACCACATCTTTCCGGGTTCAGTCCCACTGCGTGGCACCTTGGGTAAGTGTCTTCTAATGTTACTGTTGTGCCGACGCCCCCAAGCGAAGAAGTAGGATCGCCCAAGACATATAAATAGAGGTAGTCTAGCCGTAGTAGAGGGAGTTGAGTAGCCGTCGTGTAGCGGTTGAGTAGAGATCATCCGAAGGTGCTAGATAGCAGCAGCTTGAGATACAACACTTACCCTCAGGCAACCGAGTCCTTGTGAGTAGATTTGTTTGGTGGAAACTGAAAGAAGCCCGTCGTATATACATACATATATATATATATATATATATATATATATATATATATATATATATATATACCTAAATGCATGTGTGTCTGTTTTGTCCCCCACCACCGATACACATACGGTGCTGGTGTGTTTACGTTACCGTAAACTAGCGACTTGAGAAAAGAGACGATAGATTTAGTATCTGTTTCTAATAAAAAGAAAAAAAAGACTAGTTTTCAAGTTGGTGCCCCAACATGGCCGCAGTTTAAGGAATGTAACAGGAAAGAATTGGACATGTCAGCAGATGGTTTCTAAACCATTTAGCGTATAGTCATAATCGGCGGTATGGCCTGCAGTAGGCCTTGTTCTGTACGCTGCATTGAAAAGTTACAACAATGACGAAACATCAACGTCTGTCACTCAGTGAAAGGGACCTGATATGAGTTGTCCCGCTTGCCTGTGACTTACTTTCAGGGTTTTTTTAATACCAGGTGCATTGAGAATATATTCTCCCACGCCTAAAATACTGCTGACCCACGAACTAGCAGCACAGACACATCTTGTGTATGCATACTCGACATTATTTATATAATTTGAGATGGTTCTAATTAACACACACACACTCACGCACGCACACACACAATGACATACATACATACACACATAAGCAGATCAAACATAGATGACGGACAAGCAAAGCATGTGGCGTTATTCGAGATATATTTTCTTCATAATAAAGTGAAAATAATGTATAACGATTAAAACTGAATCAGTGTCTCTTACAGCTGTTTCTGGAATACTTGTATATACAACGCAGATGCCTTAGAAATGTTTCGGTCAAAGACTGGCCGAAATCTTGTCTACCTTAATAGCACCGTCTAATAGGATATCTTAAATCATTTTGAAGTCAAGTTTTGTGGTATCATGAGCCATTCAATTAGAAGTCTGTTCTTGGCTGAGATGTATTCATTCCTTGGTGGCTTTTGCGATATCCCTTGAAGAAATTTGTCCGGATTTCTTTTGAAGGTGATGAAATCATTTTCCTTTTTTTATCTGTTTTCAGATGAGCAGGCTCAGTTAACGAAAAAAAATTGTGTTGTAATGAATTTGGGTTGTAGTGAATTTGTGTTGTGATCCTGAATTGTGTAGAGGGCGCGTATGACATGTGGCCCCAGCTTTGGATGAATAGTGAATCTACTGTTACAGTCGTTCGTGCAAAGTTTGTGATATGTTCTTCACATTGTATAAATGATGTAGAGCTCATGGTGGCGCTGGAGAGAAAACGGTTTCAATATCTT
>NC_068991.1:69605019-69609930 GCF_001194135.2 Octopus bimaculoides
GTGGGAAGATCACAGTGGGGCAGCAGTACTAAAGATATGGCTGTACAAAGGAGGAGAAATGGGGTCTGATTGAAGCTTTCTCTGTGGCTGGCTGCTCTCTGCTGGCTGCTCTCTGCTGGCTGCTGGCTGCTGGCCGCAGGCCGCTAGCTGCTGTTTCCGTCTGCTGTACCCGCCTGCTCTCTCCTCTGGGTTAATGGCTAAAACTGCTGAATACACGGTAATGATCTTGGTCAGAAAAGTGGGCCAAAGATGAAATTGTTATTAGATTCGGTTCTACTTGAAGTCGTGAATGGTCAGGCATTTTGATGCCGTCGGTAATATTTATTTCATTATTGCCCATAGAGGGGACAAAGAACAACAGACAAAGGGATTTAGTCGATTACATCAACTCCAGTGCGTAACTGGTACTTATTTTAATCGACCCCGAAAGGATGAAAGGCTACGTCGACCTCGGCGGAAGAATCCTGATCCTCTTTTTTTCCCCTCGGGTTTAGTTCGTTTAGTAGCTTTTGCAATTGTTAAATATTCCTGCCAATATATTTTTGAAGATGACTGCTTGCGAGCTGAGCGAGGTTTGGCTGATATTTCTAGCAAAATACGTGACCACATAAGTTCACTTTTATTGACTAGTATACATCTTCATTGGTTTTCCACATATGGAATTTAAGTGAAGTGAGCAAATATAACATTGCAGATTTTCAAATGACAGCAAAAATGGTCGGACACGAACGCATGTCCACTCTCTACGGAGCTGTTACCCAATAGCCAATAAAGCAAATGAAAAAGATGAAGAACTTAAACAATGATAATGAGTTCTGATGTCTCAAGACTATTCTTGCTTATGGTTGTTCAATAATAGGAATGTTTATCTGCAAAGAAATCGAAGACAGTTAATCAACTGAATGTGTAGAATAATTACTTGTGAGAGATAAGCTTGACAACGAAGTAACTAAAATCTGGCATTTATTAACTTGTACGCCAGTCTATTACAAACTCACTCTTCGCAACACCAAAGAATTTCTAAAATTATAAATTCATTCTTTTTAGCTTTATGTTTCACTCCAATACTATTCGATGTTTCTTCATATATGCTATACAACAACAAGTTGTCTATAACTGGAAAGGTAATGAAATTAAATGGCACAAGAAGAACTAGTAGCTACTTCACCATTGTTAGAAAATATTATCCTAACATTGTGTCCCTGATAGTTAGTGCATGCAGTGGGAGTTGTGGAGGCGCAATGGCCCAGTGGTTAGGGCAGCGAACTCGCGGTCATAGGATCGTGGTTTCCATTCCCAGACTGGGCATTGTGAGTGTTTATTGAGTGAAAACACTTAAAGCTCCACGAGGCTCCGGCAGGGGATGGTGACGAACCCTGTTGTACTCTATCACCACGACTTTCTCTAACTCTTACTTCCTGTTTCTGTTGTGCCTGTAATTCAAAGGGTCAGTCTTGTCACACTGTATCACGCTGAATCTCCCCGAGATCTACGTTAAGGGTACACGTGTCAGTGGAGTGCTCAGCCACTTGCACGTTAATTTCACGAGCAGGCTGTTCCGTTGATCGGATCAACTGGAACCCTCGACGCCCTAACCGACGTAGTGCCAACAACAACAAGTAGTGGGGGTTGAATATTAAATGAAGATCTTAAATGAAGAATAGTATAGCTTATAAAGTACACTAAGTATAGTATAGCTTATACATTAAAATGACTGAAATGGCAAAGAATAGTTCAGCATAAGGGTCTTCTGAGAAATAGGGCGTAGTAGCGGCAGAAAAATAATGCCAGTACCAGCAAAATAAAATACCAAAATTGAATGGAAAATCATGATAGTCAGAATAGCGTATAGAGCTTTGGGGTTTATAGATTCAGTTGTTTATTTAGACACAGTCGTGCAGATTATGTCATAATATTCCTGAACGACATATTTGAAGAAAACCTGTTGATAGTCAAGTCTAATACTTCGATTTATTTGAAAATCTGAGTCATCTAACCGTTCACATCTCAACAAGTAAGTGAAGAACATATCTGTGTGTGTCTGTGTGTGTTTATGTGTGTTTGTACTTGTGCATGTATGTATATACACACATATACGTATACGTATACACGCAAGTTACACAATATATATATGTGTGTGTGTGTGTGTGTGTGTGTGTGTGTGTGTGTGTGTGTATACACACATATACACATATGTCCATATGAATAATAACAGACGATGGATGTTTGTCAGTTAATTACAGTTGTATCTTGCGTATTTTTTGATAGAAGAATGAGAACATTACTCCATTACAAAAAACCGTAATCATCAGAGGAAACATAATTTCAAGAACAAAGAATGTCCCAAGAATACGGCAGGGACGTGGCTGAAGTCTTTCGAGGCTTACCACGAAATTGACCGTAGATATATAGATAGATAGATAGATAGATAGATAGATAGATAGATAGATAGATAGATAGATAGATAGATAGATAGATAGATAGATAAATAGACAGATAGATAGATAGATAGATGGATAGATAGATAGATAGATAGATAGATAGATAGATAGATAGATAGATAGATAGATAGATAGATAGATAGATAGATAGATAGATAGATAAATAGACAGATGGACAGACAGACAAATAGATAGGTAGATAGAAAGATATATAGATATAGATAGATAGACAGACAGACAGACAGACATACAGACAGACAGATAGATTGATAGCGGTCTTCTTCAGGACCACTTTTATTAAATAACTTCAAGGAAGCTATTGCTTACTCTAATTTAATAGACTTAATTTTATACATTTGAATTCATCCCGCTCAACGATCATGTTGAGATGAAACACTCCTTACGGGTGATCCTGCAGTACGCAACCCTGGAGACACATCACTGTCATTAATCTAAATTTACTGTAGCAAGCATTATAAAACTGATAGAAAATCAAATACGATGAGGAGAAAACACATAAATCTTTGACATATGTCTATTTCTATTTCCATTAATTATGATAGAATCTACTAATATATCAGACATTATAGGTGCGGACATGGCTGTGAGTTTAAGGAGCTCACTGTGTAACCCTGTGGTTTCGGGTTCACTCTTGCTGCACAGAATATTGGACAAAATATATGCTATAGCCTCAGACCGATCAACGAATTGAGTAACATTTTAAATCTGAAATTGTGACCTGTGCAGCTGTGTATCTTCGTGTTTATGATGTTTTGTTTACGCCCCCGTAACCTAGCTTATCGTCAAAAGGCACCGATAGAATAAGTACCAGACCTTAATATTATGTACTGGATTGGATTTGTTCAATGAAATTCTTCAAGGTGGTGCCCCAGCATGGTCTCAGTTTAAATACTGTAACAAAGTAAAAGATACAGATTATCGGTGAGTCATGGACTCCTTCAATACTTAGCAAAAAGAAACTGGATCCCCGTCCGTTTCGACGATGGAAACAGAATTGCTCGGTAAAATGAATTTGCATTTAACTAGCTGAATATTCGTTATACCTATTGTTTTGTTAACATAATTATGTGAATTCAGCTTCATAGTATAAAAAATCTGTATTATTAAAATAATGGTGCATAGTATCCACCTTGTTTTTATTTACTTAATGTCACTTACAAAACTTTATCGAATCCCAGCTATGTTCAAATACATGTTCCCAAATACACGCGGTGGTGTCGAGCGTTGATCATTGGACAACTTCTCTATATCAGCTTCGCGAAAAGCATTGACAAATCTGAAGATATAAACCTGGCTAAAAACAATACAACTGTACAGAGATAAATTTATTTAGAACCGCGGGAAAACAATAGAAATGTTAGTGTTAATAACATATGTAATGTAGCAGGCATCGAAAGGACTCTCTAGAAATAATTATGCGTAACGTTAAAACTGTTAATTAAACATGAGATTCAGGATTCGATTTCTTTGCTTCGAGAACTTCTCTCTCTAACCCAACGTCATTTTTTTTTTCTTTCTTTTATAGTCACAAGGTTTTAAATTTTGAATGAGGTGACTAGTCGATTACATCAACCTTAGTGGTCAGCTGATACTTATTTTCTCGGCCCCTCGAGGGCGAAATTCGACGTCGACATCCGTGGAGTTTGAACACAGAATGCAAAGCCAGAGAAATGCCACTAAGCAGTTTACCCGTAATGCTAACGATTCTGCCAGCTACCCGCTTCGTCTAAGAGTACAATTTAAAATTAAATTTGGGCAGGTAGATTCCGTACGAAAGCCTCTTGGTTGGACTGTGTAATTTCCTGTGTAGGAGACTTAAACTGTCCCTTATTTTCTCAACATAATCTAGACCTAGTTTGATCTTAGCAGAATTCACTCTTTAGTGAGCATTATTACCAGGTGTGTAGGTTGCGGGTAAAGTATGAGTCGGCTTTTTCCCCCTCGAAATTAACCCTTGGTGCTTGTCTTTCTCATCACCATAAGCAAAACAATAAACCATTCAGACAACAGAACAGAATATAATTACGTATAAGAGGAGTCGCGTATGTTTATTTTTAAAAGATTTTTTGTGCCATTGAGTTATATAATGATGTTTAATCCATAATCACTCGTATAAGCTTTACAAATATAAAACTAAATATTCTGAGAACAAACATAAATGGTACTTAACTAATCATAAAACTGTGCTGGAGAACGAATTAAAAGTTTACGAAAGCCGTACGTAATTGAATATAATTCAAACTGCACAATGAGAATGTTATGGTTATAATGGAAATAACCGCGGGATACAGATGCAATCCAACCTGTCATTCATTAAATACTACATCCTCTTTCTTTATAAACGTCATATCGTCATGTATGTAAATTATCTTTGTCTGCGCACTTGCACATACACAGACACACAGACACACGCATACAGACATATACATATCTGTATATATATATATAT
>NC_068991.1:69610371-69613479 GCF_001194135.2 Octopus bimaculoides
TGTGTGTGTGTGTGTGTGTACGTGTATACACATATACATCTGAGCGTGTAAGTGCTTGCGTAATTAGGATTGTATGCGCCTGTGTGTTTCTGAATTGCTTCGAAATGATAATTTGAAATGAATCCTAATTTGAATCAAATGACATTTATCTAAATGAATTGTAATACAATATTAGAAATATCTTTTGAAATGAAAGTTATATGCCGCCTACTTGTTATAGTTGCAGAAATATACGTATGCAAATCGATATGTGAGCGCGTGTGTATGTGTATGAGGGTGTATATGACTCTCCCCTCCCCTCTCTCTCTCTCTCTCTCTTTCTCTCTCTCTCTCTCACAATATCTATATACATATATATGTATATATATGCCTATACATACGTATATATATGTTCATAGATGCATACACACACACACACACACACATATATATATATATATATATATATATATATATATATATATATATATATATATATACATATATATATATATATGTTTATATATATATGTATGCACACACATCTTTATGTATATAGCTACATCTATCTACCTACCAACATATATATGTGTGTGTGTGTGTGTGTGTGTGTGTGTGTTTGTGCGTGCGTGTGTGTGTATGTGTGTGTGAATGTATATATATATATATACATATAAGCACTCCCATACATATGCATTTTCTTAATATATATACGTACATATGTGTGTGCCTCTGTGTACGTGTGTGTGTGTGTGTGTGTGTGTTTGTGTGTGTATTGAATTAATTAATCAAACATATTTTATACATGAATAACTTAAGAATTACATATGCACGTTCATAATTATACACACAAACACACACACACACACACACACACACACACACACACACACACTCTCTCTCTCTCTCTCTCACAAAAACATACATGCACACACATTAAACTTAAGTATTTGAAGAAGAATTGGCAAGTTGCAAGAACAGTAGATATTATTAAGAAATACTCTTTAGAATCGTTGGGTTTATTTCTTCATAACGTCGAAATGATGCGTAACAAAAGAAAAAAATATATGAATTTTTATCATTTTTTTATATTAGCTATTTATTTTTGCTTCATTTTAAATTTTGTTTTACTGGAATATTTTTACAAAGAATCGTAAGGAAATATCATAAAGTAACATTTCAAAATTTCTCTGCAAGAAATACGATAACCTTTATAAATAGGCAGGACTTCACAGAAATTGATGGATGCATGTTGATGCTCATTTTTGAAGATGTTGGATCAGTGGAGATAATGAATAATAGGGATATCTGTTACAAACAATATGTATAAACTGAAATCTGAATGGATTTCATGCATTTGAATGTATAAAATAAAGAGAAATGATAAATAAATGAATAAATTAATTGATTGATACATATATAAATATATAGATATATAGAAATGAGTACAAACTCTTATAGATAGACAAATGAGAACATCTATTCACGTATGCATATGAATATGCCATCAGTTTAATCATTGAAGCTCCCCATGTGCACACGCCTGCTTCTGAAGCGTAACCCAGGTATGTTGCATTTGATATATGCAGTTGTCAATGAATCTGCGAAGAATTCATTATTCACATTAAGACATTCGAACAATTACTTCGTATGTGGCATATGTCAATCAACTCATGATTAAGTACAACGAAAGAACAAACACACGCACTTAAACCACACACGTAGCTATTCCAATATCCAAATATATGTGTATACATACACACACTCATACGCATATATGCACGTAAGTATACATATATGTATGTATGTGTGTGTATATATGTATATACAGTAAGTTTTTAACTATATATATATATATACATATATATATATATATATATACATACATACAGGCACACAAACACACACACACACACACACACACACATATATATATATATTTCTAATGTTGGTTCTTCATACTTTGCTGGTAGTTTACAGGCGTAAATTTAAGAAGATATGAAAGTAATACTTGTATATAATGCATGGTATGCATATGTATTATGCATGTATGTATATACATACATATATACAGAAAGAGTGGGAGGGAGAGGGAGAGGGAGAGAAAAGGAATTGAAAATATTACAAATAACAGAAATAAAAATACAAGCAACAAATATATATACATATATATTATTCACATAAGTATAAAAAGAACTCCTTTTCAGTTTATCGTATTTCGGTACAAAAATATGAACAACCTTCCGCCGCAATAAACCACTATTGTCTCTGGAAAGTTGATTTTATATTTACTAAGAATTGCTTGCAGTTAACCTTCTTCCTGCACCTCGAAACTTGGATCTTATATATATATATATATACACACACATAAAATAAGGATAAATTCTGTAGTGACGCGAATGGAAAAAATGTATCGCTCAAGAATGACTTCAGTTTGAACAATAGTGTCCTACTTCTGTGCTAGCAATGCCATACGATCACCTTTAAGTTCGACTCTACAGATCCTGTATATAATTCAGATACAGAGCTGAAATTTACGACTTTTGCATAGACGTATTACTATATGTATCGACTTATAAACCTTTATTATAATTGGTAGTATATTTTTCATGCAAAACGAAATTCGGTATCTCTACCAGTAATTAATATGAAGATACCAACTACCAGGAATGTTTTAATATGTAAATTAGTCTACCCAGTAGTGTTACATCACTAACCTCGGTGGGTATTTAAACAACATGTTTGTGAATAGTAAAGGGGTTGCATGTGATACTGATGAAAGAGTAATAACTGCTAAAATATGCATATACACTCATTACATATTTTTCTGTTTCGATCTCGTTGTTTGCATAAAGGCATTCGTATAAGAAACGCCGTAACATATCATCTCTGTAGCAAGGTTCAGATTCTAACATATGTTATTTTGTCGTGGTTGCTTGTGTCTTTTTTGATAATTAATCCAAAGAAAAAGAAGCACATAATCTATTTGCCTGTCTATCTATCTATCTATCTATCTATCTATCTATCTATTTATCTATCTATCTGTCTGTCTGTCTATATATCTACCTATTTGTCTAATTTATCTATCTATCTATCTATCTATCTATCTATCTATCTATATATATATAT
>NC_068991.1:69613826-69615390 GCF_001194135.2 Octopus bimaculoides
TAACATTATTAACTTATGTATACATAAACGTATATGTATATGTGGGAGCGCAACGGACCAGTGTTTAGGGCAGCGGACTGGCGGTCACAGGATCGCGGTTTCGATTCCCAGACCGGGCGTTGTGAGTGTTTATTGAGCGAAAACACTTGAAGCTCCACGAGGCTCTGGCAGGGGATGGTGTCGAACCCTGCTGTACTCTTTTACCACAAGTTCCTCTTAATTTTTCTTCCTGTTTCTGTTGTACCTGTATTTCAAAGGGCCGGCCTTGTCACGCTCTGTGTCACGCTGAATTTCTTCGAGAACTACGTTAAGGGTACACGTGTCTGTGGAGTGCTCAGCCACTTGCACGTTAATCTCACGAGCAAGTTGTTCCGTTGATCGGATCAACTGGAAACCTCGTCGTCGTAACCGACGGAGTGTCGTCGTCGTTGTCGTAGTAGTAGTAGTAGTAGTAGTAGTAGTAGTAGTAGTAGTAGTAGTATATGCATATAATACATCACACTGAGTTTTCAGGCACAAAGAATTGAAACATATCTAGAAAAATCTATCTTATTGTGGTAGTTCCAGATGTAGGCTTATGGAGTTAAAAAAAAAATCACTAGAATAGAAAATAACTAGCGTAAAATAACTTCTGAAAATTTAAAACTTTCTCCATGGAGATTTTGAAAACAATTATCTAAGTCGTGGACATCCCTTCTTTATTTCTGAGGTGGGAACCCCGAATCACATTAACTACCTCACCATACCTCATTCTAAATACAGTTGGTATTTTTGTTTTAGCAATCTTTAGCTGCTGTTTCTAGTAGTATAAGTGGGCACATAGGGTTTCCTTCATTGAAATTTCCCATCGCGCCCATTATTTCGTATCTCACCCGTTATTTGTTTGATACCGGGAAATTATTTAAACAATGTAACAATAATCTTGGCATTATTTATTTAATAATTTCTCACTGTTTCTAGCGATGAGAATCAACGAAGACACCATTGCAAGAATATACAAACATTTCCCCCAGAATTGACCGCAAATTGGGGCATATATTTAAAATTTTATTTTCGTTTCTCAATCTCTCTCTCTCTTTTTCTGTGAGTTTAAAAAAAAAATTTTCCCACCTAATTTACTCGACTCGCTAGTGTCACACTTAAGGTTTTTGAAGAACAAATAATAATAATAATAATAATAATAATAATAATAATAATAATAATAATAACAACAACAACAAAGATAATAATAATAATAAGCGCTTTAGTGAAATGATTGCATAATACGTTTGTGAGATGACAAACAAACACAAGAAGCATTTAATGAAATCACAAACGGGCCTGTGTGAACTCAAACAGTTCTCTAATCAATCCCATGAGGCGTCAGTTAGATTTTCTTTTTTTTTTTTATTTTGTTGTCTCTCTCTCTCTTTCTAGATTTCTTTTTGGCTGGCATATGATGATATTATTCTCAACACGTATTCACTGAATAACTAAATATGAGGAACTAAGAAATACACCGAAGACAACTGCAAAAAAAAAAAACGATTATAAGAACAAAATCACAACCATCATCATCATCATC
>NC_068991.1:69616411-69618706 GCF_001194135.2 Octopus bimaculoides
ATATATATATATATATATACATATATACACATATATATCGAAATAGGTAGAGAGAGTGGGGTAAGGTAAGTTCATGTTTGTTGTATCTATATTTTGAGTAATATTTGTTAGATCTCGATTTTATTGTTGATACTGTTGCTGTTGTGCTGCCGTTTGTGGTGTTACTTCTGCATATACTTCGGTAGCAATGACTCCGGTAGTTGCTGCTGCACAATGTGGTGTCTTGGTCGTCGGAGATCCACCAAAGATACATTTATGTATCGTTTGAACAGTCTGTCTAAACGGATATCTCGTCTCGATCAGGTTCCCTATCTGCCTCAATCAGGTTCTCGAGACTAATTTGGAAGTACATTTCCTGACACTATCTCCTCTCCTTGGGAATATATCATCTCACCCTACCGCTCGGACAACAAATTGTCGACATCTCTTCGCTATTCAGTTCTAATAGTACCGTATGTAAGACGCCATGCTTTTTAAAAATATTTTAAAATACGCCTGAAGCCCTGTATGCAAAGATAAGCTTTTCATATATTGATTTTGTCCCTGACGCTCATAACTACTGGCTAATTTTAATCTTCAGAGTCTTACCTACACACATACAGGAAAGATTTATATGCAGCTGTATTTTCTGCTATAGCTAAGGTACTTTTTGTAATGTTTTATATTGAACTGCTGGATTACACTAAATATTGGTTTTAAATTTTGGCATAAGACCAGTTGTTTAGGAGGAAGGGTAAGTCGATTTTATCGACCTCAGTGCTCATCTTGCACGTATTTTATTCACCCCGAAAATATGAAAGCCAAAGTCGACCTCGGTTGAATTTGAACTCAGAACGTAAGAACGGACGAATTGCTGATAATCATTTCTCCTGGCGTCCTATCGATTCTGCTCGCTTGGCGCCTTAGATTATGTTAAACATTATTACATGTCTTAATGCACTGAAAAAACCATTTAGTCGCAACATACGCCACTGAAATTGCAGTGATTCTATAACGTCATCAAATACGGTGAATCCACCAGTCAATATGTAATACGATGTGGTGGATTTCCAAACTTGTGTGCAACAAAAGCTCTGTGTGGGCTTCTCTGAGGTATCTCCTATTCACCGTCCCATAACACATGATGCATATAAAAATGTAAACGTTATATATATACATATGTCTACAGTTTTTTTTCATTCTCTCTCAGTTTATTTTCTCTTATTCTTTTCTGTTGAAGATCGTAGGTTCGAAACGTAGAAGACTTTTTCATTTTCCTGAGCGTCAAACTAACGCACCTGCTTGTTGCTCATTCACCCGTCTTCGTCTTTTGTTTTTTCTATAAATTTCAACTGCACACACACATGTGTGTATGTGGGTGTGTGTGTGTGTGTGGGTGTGTGTGTGTGTGTGTGTGTGTGTGTGTGTGTATTCATCATTTGTTTCTATATTTGGTCCTTCTAGGTAAAACAGTGTTCTCTATGATCTAGAGGCAAGACTAATTCCGTCCACGCGTCCTCTCTGGGATAACACATTGAACTAAATTCGGTCTGTCCTTTTTATCTGAAGATATCAGCCCAACAATTCTTACAGCTCCTGCAAAAGATTGCGTCGAACATCGTTCTTAGTATAACTACTTTTCGTTTACGTTCTTTTCTTTTTTTTCTTTTTTATATGTTGATACTGATTTTGCTGCATCTTGTTATTGTGGTTCTGCTGCTTCACTTCTGGCCAATCCAGATGCATCTTTCCTGTTATTTCTTACTTCCATATAATCTATTGGCGATCCGATTGTCGCGTTATATCTGTTAGTCGCGATTGCAGTGTTGAAGTTGCTGATGTTCATGTTGCGGCCGACACTGTTGCTAGATATATCGCTGTAGTTTCATTTACCACTGCTATCACGATTAAAGCTAGCAGTAAAGTACTAGTGGTGCTATTACATTTTCTCTCTTGTATATGTTTCAATAAAATCTGAAATCGAATGAATAGCTTCTTGTCCGTTAGAAAAAGTTATTTCTCTTATAATGTCCGGCAAGAAAGCAAGAATTATGACAGTATTTACCAACTTAAAGAAGGAGACCACCCAGAAAAGTTGCAGGAGATTTCGAAGTCGTCCGGAGGGCGTGGTTGTCGCCAATGGCGATTTTATTGAATAAATGTACTCTTCAGCATTTCCGGATATTTCTATGTAATTTTAGTAAATATGTCTATTAAAATGAGATGTCAAGTGTTATTTTCACTTTAGCGTAATTTCGACGACAATTCGTTTAGCGTACTCTGTATATATATATATATATATATATATATATATAT
>NC_068991.1:69619192-69620610 GCF_001194135.2 Octopus bimaculoides
TGTGTGTGTGTGTGTGTGTGTGTGTGTGTGTGTGTGTGTGTGTGTGTGTGTGTGTGTGTGTATGTGTGTGCGTGTGTGTGTGTGTGTCTTTTATTTTATATACAGGAGTGTGTATGTGAATGTGTGTGTATCTGAACAACTCCATACAAGTACGCACACAAGCTTCCTGAATACCTGTAACAAATAAAACTACAACTAATACTTGAAGCGTACTTCCGTGTACTCGTCTAGTGTTGGTTTGATTGGTTGTGTGTACTGGGAACTTTTAGACGAAACCAAATGAACAGTTTTTGAGAACTACTCATATAAAATCACTACTGGAAAACAATGAATAAATGACAGTCGACTTTATAACATATTACAAGCATGTAGATACCTAACGGCCATGCGTGCTTAGAAATAAGTAGTCTTCTATCTAATTAGATACTTTATATACACCCGCTGAGCCAAAATTTCACCAACGTCATAACATTCGGCAGCATAAATACAAAACGCATGCCCGCGTAAATAGAATTAAGTATAAATACATACATACACTCAGTCACATTCGCACACGTCTACGTAGACACACACACATATATATATAAATGTGTGAGTGCATATATATATATTTATATATATATATACGTACGTATATATGTATGTATATTTATATATATTTATATTTATATGTATAGGTGTGTATAGATGTATATATATATATATATATATATATATATATATATATATATATATATACATGCATGTATGTACGTATGTGTATAGATATATATTCACATGGGTGTGTATGTATGTATGTATGTATGTATGTAGGTGTGTTTGTATGCCTTTAAGTATAAAAGTATATTCCACGACAGATAGTAGCCATCGTGGTAAGAATTTCCCTTAAACAAGTTTGTGTTTGTGTGTGCGTGTGTATGTGAGTGAGTTTCTGTATAAGTGCATGTGTCATTTTGTGTATACGTGTGTGTGTATGTTTTTGTATGCGTGCACATTCCTGCATTTGTGTGTCAGTGTTTGTCTGTGTTTGTGCGTGTTTGTTTAGTGTGTGTGAGAGACGATGATTGCATCTGTGCAAGGAAACGGTGCCACAAGTTAGCATGTACGTGTGTATTCTGAAGACTACGAGCGTATTAGAGCGAACATTTGGATTCACCAGGACTTCAAAGTGCAGCTATGAATACAAATGCCTATATACATCGATATAGATATTCAAATACATATTGACAAACGGGTAGTTTATATATATATATATATGTGTGTGTGTGTGTGTGTGTGTGTGTGTGTACTTATATACATATATACATACATACACGCATATATACATATATATATATATATATACATATTTATATATATATATATACATATTTATATATGTATATACATATATGCATACACACACACACACACACACA
>NC_068991.1:69620679-69621388 GCF_001194135.2 Octopus bimaculoides
ATGCGAGTATAGAAATCAATATACATGTATATATTTTTACATTCATGCAGGCGCACGCACACTCACACCCCCACACCCACACGTATATACACATGTAGTGTATACGTATATATATATATATATATATATATATATATATATATATGTTTGTATGTATGTATACATATATATGTATGTATGTATATCTACATACATATGGATAGGACTCTATACGTGCAAATTGCACTGTGTAACTTAGAATCTATATGTAAAAATAAATGGCTGTTTCTTGTACAAGTTAATTGAATTTAATGTGTAGATCATGACAATTTAAATTTAACATCAACAAATCATGAAATTGCAGCAGCATTATAAGAGGGGGAAAAAATTAAACATCATGAAGTTTTAATTTTATTCTAGATCTCGTGTCAGCAATTTCCTGACTGCCATGTTTGTGATTGCCAGAGGGCGCTAGTTGTTCAGAGGAGTAGATGTTGTGATGTTGTATCATTATTTATGGTCACGTATGATTATAAATTAGCCTAAGAAAAAAAAAAAAGGATTATATATGTATACATACCAAACATTACTTTTGTACATACATGCATGCATGCATACATACATACATACATACATACATGCATACATACGAACGTACATATATTTATATATAGGTATACATTGATATATAATATATATATATATATATATATATATATATATATATATA
>NC_068991.1:69622401-69630175 GCF_001194135.2 Octopus bimaculoides
CATACATAACAAAAAATATAGAAAACGAACTTTTCTTCAAACAACGAAAGAAACAAACAGAGAAACGAGACATGCAACATAAAGAACATTCCTTTCTTCAGTTGTCCCCTGTTTTATCTACTCCGCGTTTCGAAGGTAAGGACATGTATGTACATATATATATATATATATATATAACGTACATATACAAATATATGTACATATATGTATACATAAGTACCTTTTTAATACTTTTTATCCTTTACTGGTTTCAGCTCCAGGGCTGAGGTCATGCTGTAGTTACTCGGTATTGTTTCTGGTACTGTGTTTGGTGAAGTTGCGAGTTGGTCTGAATTGCTCTTCTTTGCATCTCCTGTCACGATGTGGCTTCATCTGGTATCTCAGATAGAAACCTGTCCATACGTTCCTTGAAAACTTCTACGTCAACACCATGCAGATCTCTAAAATTGCTTGCAGGATGTTGAATAATTGCGGGCCTTTGAAACTCAGACTATTGCAGTACTGTGTCCTTATTTTAGATGTGGAACACGAGATCTTTGGTATGATGCAGTGCCCTCCAGTTCGAGGATTCCTATGGCTGTCAAAACCAAACGTGGGAGCAAAACTCTCCAAGATCCCCCAAATATGCATCACCGCATATCCCTCTCGTCTTCTATCCAGGGAATAGAGACTCAGCTCCTTTAGCCTCTCCTAGTACCACATCTTTTGCATCGAGTCAATCTTCTTTGTGTATTGGGGCTGGATTGCTTCGAGTTCCAGAGTTTATTTCTCACTCTCTGGAGACCATAGTTGGGAGCAGTAGTCCAAGCGGCTGAGAACGTAAGTTTTGCATATCAGTAGCAGAGCCTCCCTTTTCCTGGTCCTGATTGTCCTCAGAATCCATCCTCCCACTCTCTTGCACAGTATTGCTATCTTGGTAATATGCACATGGAATGTTGCATCAATCCTTATGTGAACCCCCAGGTCACGCACCGACTTTGAGTCTGGGATCGTATTATCTTCTGGTCCAGTGTATTCCGATTTTAGCCTGGTGTTGAACCGATAGTGGAGTGCCTTAACATTTCATAGCATTGAACTGAATGTTATTTTTGTTAGCCCAGTTATGTATGTCATTCAGGTCTTTCTGCAGTTTTATGATGTCCTAACTGCCTGCGATACATTTGTGTCGTCAGCATAACTGGTCAAATTGGATGACTGTACCATGAAGGGCATTTCTGATTGGGCCAACACAAATAGTAGTGGCCCCAATACAGTTCCCTGTGGGAATACAATGAGAATTGGTGTCTCTTCACCATTGGCCACAACTATCTGACTTCTGCCATTCAGAAAATCATGCAGCCACTCTCCTAGTTTCCCAGTAATACCAAGGTTTCGCAGCTTGTGACTTATCATGCCATGATCCACCTAGTCGAAGGCCTTGGCCAAGTCGAGATATATCACGTCTATAGCTGACTGGTTTAGCTGTTGTTTCAGTACCCAGTCAAGGTGCTGCAGCAGCTGTGTGAGACAGCTCCTCCTTGGACGGAAGCCGTGTAGCGTATTTGTGAGAAGGTTATTTTCTTCTAGGAACGTAATCAGCCTGTTTAGTTGTTGATTTTGAATCCATCAGTTTTTGTGGCATGTAAATCGATAGTCAACGAACACATTGACCTTAAGGAATCTTCAAAATTGTATCATTACGTTCCCCAGTAATTGATCCTCATCAACGGACTTCAGTCGTTGTTTAATGTATTTTATTTAGCTTTGTTTACTATTAGATCAATATCTGTTATACGTTGTACAGCAGTATATATTTACATATATACAGTTCTATATTTAAGAGATGAGGAATTATGTACATTATTTACATTATTTGCCTAATTTACATTAGACGGACATTTGTCCTCATCTTGTTTGTTGTTAACACTGATGTTTTTTCCAACGGTTGTAATGGACCCTCTCATGGACGAAGGCATGTCCTGCCCTTTCCGCTACTCTTCTAGCTTTATATGAATTCACTGGTGTCATATTCAAGCCAGGTGGTATTAGCTTTGAGTCTCTACATCTACAAATGAAAGTTAGATGGTTTGAAAGACAAGCTAGTTTTTGAGGGAGTTTTTCTCTATACATCTCAATTGAAGTCTGATGTCGGATCCGTACCGATTAGATAATACACTTCTATATTTAAGAGATGGTGAATTATTGTACATTATTTACATTATTTACATATTTACATTTGACGGATATTTGTCCTCATCTTGTTTGTTGTTAACAAGATGAGAACAAATATCCATCAAATGTAAATAATGTAAATAATTTACATATGTACTGAACATTTTCAGTTTAGCAGGCACGTTTATGCCAACGAGGATAGTCACCCAGTATAAAACCCCATTTATATTTTGTTTCCCAATATATTGTTTCATCTATGTGCACTCGACGCATGCATGGCTGTGCGGTTAAGAAACACGCTCTACAAGCACATTATTTTTGATTCAGTACCAGCGAGTAGCACCTTGGGCAAGTGTCTTCTACTATAGCCCAAGGCCGAACCATTGCCTTCTCAATTCTGCTAACAGAACTCCTATACATATATCAATATATATACAGGGACAATATATATACATACATACACATCCACCCACATTCACTCACACACACACGCATATATATATAGCTAAATAGGTATCTAGCTAGCTAGCTAGATAAATAGATAGATTCACAAATAGATAGATATGCATTCACATATATATTTATATATATTTATATATATGTATACATACACATATATATACATACATTTATATGTGTGTGTGCGAGAGAGGGAGAGAGGGTGGGTGTCTTATATAATTGTCCCTATCATCACTTGACATCATCCGGTATTGGTTTGTTTATATCTCTGTAATTTAGTGGCTCGGCACAGAGACCGGTAAATTGAGGAGCAGACTTTAAAATAAAAAAAATAACAAGGAAGAACGAGTTTTGGCTTCGAAATGTGCGAATCAATGTCCACATATGGTCGCTGTCCAATGACTGAAACCAGTATAAGTTGAAAGAATATCCGCTGAAGCAGTAAAGTGTAGGAGGCGGCACTCAGTTCTTTCTATATGATAGGTGGGCGGGTTTTAGTAATTTCTACTTCATATGCCAATCGAATTTACGTGTGTCATTCTTCTTTGACTTTCACTTTCAATATCCTAGATTATCTCCCTTCTTTATGAAACTTCTTTTTTTTTTCCTATTATTTCAAATATTATTGTCTTTTACATCAATTCCTTCACAATGATCTTCAGCATCCATAATACTACCACCAACTGCCACCTTTAGTAAAGTAACGCACAGCACTAAATCTCTGCAATGCTTCGGATTTTCCCCATAAATCGTCCCATTTCTCTCTTTTCGTCTTAGTTTAACCTCTTTTATCCACCACAAACACCACCACCACCAACATCACCACCACCACCAACATCACCACCACCACCAACATCACCACCACCACTACTTCTTCCTCCTCTTCCCCTTTCTATACTTCTGTCGTCAAGATCATCTCTTGATCCGTTAAAAGCTTCAGGTTGGATATCATACCAAATCTGTATTCACCTTTCATAAGCGAAACCGTACTGCATTAGAGACGGTCTGTAGAGAGCAAAAAGTAACTACACCCAACACACGAGCCCTCCAATATTAAAAGCATACACGGTTCATAGAGCTATAACTTCAAAACCTGATTGTTCAACTTCTTAAGAAATCTTTTCCCAATCTTAATACCGATCAAAGAGACGTTAAGCCGGTTAGCCTCTCATAGAAGCAACGTGTATAATAAGATTTAATAGCTATATTTATCTTTGGTCGTTCGACTCAGATTACTATTTATTATTGTTATAGCATTACATTCCCTCTTTTTTTGTTTGTTTTAATATATATATATGTTTTTTTTTAGAAGAAATATTCTTGTATTTGCTTACATCATCATCGTCAACATCAACATCATCATCATCATCATCATCACCATAATCATGGACGTCATCATCATCATCATTCACCATAATCATCGACACCGTCGTTGTCGTCGTCGTCGTCATCATGATCATGATCATGATCATCATCATCATCATCATCATCATCATCATCATCATCATCAAATCCTCCTGTTCATCACCATCGTCGTCGTAGTCATCGTCGTCGCCTTCATCATCACCATCATCATCACCATCATCATCATCATCATCATCCACATCATCACCATCATCATCATCATCATCACCATCATCATCATCATCATCCTCATCATCATCATCATCATCATCATCATCATTATCATCATCCTCATCATCACCATCATGATCATCATCATCATCATTAAATCCTTATCAACACCATCATCATCATCATCAAGATCACTATCATCGTCGTCGATGTCGTCGCCATCCTCGTCATCATCGTCATCATCATCAACATCATCATCAACAACATCATCACCATCATCATCATCATCATCATCATCATCATCCTCATCATCACCATCATCATCATCATCATCATCAGTAGCGGTAGCATCATTGTTCTTCATCACTCACTCGTTCCAAATCATTGCTGTGGGCCACACCCTGAAGCTTTTAGCCGAACCAAACGAACCCAGTAATTGTTGTTCGTGTAAATGTTGTTAGTCATTTTTTGCTTCTCCTTGGTGATGGCGGAGTCATACTGCAAATGACCATAAAACGTTGATTTGCAGAATCATTAGGTCATATTTTGCGGCAAAATTCGAAACCGCTATTATCATTATTATTATTCACCTCATATTCACCTCATATTATTTTTTTCCAATAGGTGCAGGAGTGGTCGTGTGGTAAGTAGGTTGCCTACCGACCACATGGTTCTGGGATCAGTCCCACTGCGTGGCACCTTGGGCAAGTGTCTTCTACTATAGCCTCGGGCCGACCGAAGCCTTGTGAGTGGATTTAGTAGACGGAAACTGAAAGAAGCCCTCGTATATATGTATATATATATATATTTATGTGTGTGTATATGTTTGTGTGTCTGTGTTTCTCCCCTCAACATCGCTTGACAACCGATGCTGGTGTGTTTACGTCTCTGTTAACTAGTGGTTCGGCAAAAGAGACCGATAGAATGAGTACTCGGCTTACAAAGAATAAGTCCTGTGTCGATGGCGAGCTTCTTGTAGAAACCTCAGAGAAACGTTTAGCACGCCGGGCAAAATGCTTTGGTAAACTTCTTTCGTCTTTGCGTTCTGCATTCAAATTCCGCAGTGGTCGACTTTGCATTTAACCTTTCGGGGGTCGATTAAATAAGTACTAGTCAACCACTGGGGGATGATGTAATCGACAATCCCTTTCCTCAAAATTTCAAACCTTGTGCCGATAGTTGAAAAATTTATTATTTGTTATCCACATTATTCTGCTTGTAGCATTGATTGCTGTTGTACTAACAGAGAGAAATATATTATAATTTGAACAACTATTCTTTCTTCCCTTGCTATCGATTTCTAATGGAAAAGGAATGCTTCTTTTACGTAATTTAAAATATGCCTATATGATAAATGTTAGCGCTATAATATTAAATCAATTAATTCATATATTTATTTTGAATTTTCTTCACGAATTCTTACCCGCGCAATAAAAGAATGCACAATGCATTTAATTACCTGGAAGGTAAGAATTGGTAGAAATAGCATTCCGATATTACAAAACAGTTCCACACCGTTTTAAAAGTTGAAGGCAAGGATCAGTAATATTACTAGATATGTTTTATAACGAGAGCAGGATATCCACGGCTGGGAGAATTTTTTATCTTACACGGACGAGATCAGAGTTGAATTTCGATAAACGAACAACACCAACTACAGTATCAACAACAACAACAACATCAATGACTGACGATTCCAAACAGAATAAACAACCATTGCATTAATCTTAAGTGCATACAAATCCAGAGAGAATTTCATAAAATCGATTCAATTAAATACGCACATATCTTCAAAGTATTTCTTGAGCCACGCTCATACCGGAAAATGGTGATTATATTTTTTTAGGTATTCGACAACAGTTTATTCTTTTAGTCTTTTACTCTTTTACTTGCTTCAGTTATTTGACTGTGGCCATGCTTGAGCACCGACTTTAGTCAAACAAATCGACCCTAGAACTTATTCTTTGTAAGTCTAGTACTTATTCTATCGGTCTCTATTACCGAACCGCTAATGTATTGGAAACGTAAACACACCAAAATCTGTTATCAAGCGATGGTGGTGGGAGGAAAAAACACAGAAACACAGAAACGTACATAAACACATACATACACAAAACACACACATACAAATATACGACGGGCTTCTTTCAGTTTCCGTCTCCCAAATCCTCTCACAAGGCTTTGGTTGGTCCTGGGTTATAGTAGAAAACACTTCACCACGATGCCACGCAATGGGACAGAATCCGGAACCATGTGGTTAAGAAGCAAGCTTCCTACCACACAGTCACATCAGCGCCCCTATTGTCAACATATATTTTTTTCCAAATTTCATTATTTATATCAGCGAAGCTCAACATTTAGATGCCTATGAACCATTTTGATTCTTGTTTTACTCTACTGCACTCCAGCAGCCATTCGATGTTTCAGAACACCCTGCTCTAATATTTATAATTAAATATTATTTAGAATTGCATAAGCAAATTGTTTAAATATTTTGTGTGCTGCAGAAGTACAACCAATTCACTGCACATAACCTTTAACAACAAAACCTTATATAGATCTCCATTGAGAACCACCGATTTATGTATTAGTATTGTGACAGCACGTGGCCATCATGTTTTCGATTCTCAGGCCGGCAATACGTTATGTTCTACAGCGAAACACTTCATTTAACGTTGCCGCACTCCATTCCTCAGCTGCAAATGAAAAATTTGCAATGGACTGGCATTCTATTCACGGAAATGTTTGCATTCCTAAGTCGCCAGCGTGGTGGAGTCATTCGAAAACTATATCAATGCAAGGAAGTGTATTGTGAACGGCGACGTATAACAACATCTGACAGCCTGGTCGATATAGTGACACAGCGATATATATATATATATATATATATATATATATATATATATATATATATAAAAGCATTATTTGAAACATTTCTAACATTCAGACATATACCCTGCTTTTGCAGACTTATGATAATTTACACACACACACACACACACACACACACACACGAAACACGGAAACAAACGTGCACATACGCACACACAAACATACACCAATGTAAACGCGCATACGCACAAACATGTCACCACAGTGATTGTGTTTTAATGCAGAATAAATTCTCATTTGGATTATGGCTTAAAATATCATAACCATCATCATCACCATCAGCATCATCATTATCATCATCATCATCGTTTATTATTATTATTATTATTATTATTATTGATGGCTTTTTTTTTATTCTTGTCATTATTGTTATGATTATCATTGCTAGATTTATCATCTTGATCCATCATAATATCATCTGTTTATATTTATTTTATTCACCGCTGTTGTTATTTTATTTATGCATATTAATTATATAAAACATGTTTGTTGATATTAAAATCATAACGTTAATTTTTTTCTTCTTATTTTATTACGAAACAGGTAAGAAATGAATAAAAAAAAAATCCCCGTTAATTAATTCCATTAATTACCTATAATACTTTGTATACAGCATATATCGACAAACATTAGAAACACACACAAATCTCTCTCTCTCTCTCTCTCTCTATATATATATATATATATATATAAATAT
>NC_068991.1:69631780-69636593 GCF_001194135.2 Octopus bimaculoides
AGTTAAACATATGACACATTTGGGGAAATGAATTAATATCTTATCTGTTGCTTTGGAAAGAAATTACATACTTGGGCTTAGTTAATATAACGTCCAAGGCACCATATATATATATATATATATATATAATGCGAAATATAGAGTATCATAAAGATATATCCATATGTTGAATGATTACATATCGGGGTTTATTAAAATAGATTTCACTCTCAAACTTAAATATAATCTACACGTTGATTGTTGTGAACACCTGTGTTTAAACTGATGACCGTTCCCATCGTGTTACAGTAAATAATACAAAATAAATGTTAAATCAATCGCTATCATCAATAAATATTTCGCATTCCTGCGCATTCTTGTTGAATGTATCCTTCGAATTTTTGTACTGTTACCGGATTTTTATCATATTTTTTGTTTCATATATTCCCATAAAAACGTCTAGTAATGTGAGTTGTAATTAATCCGACGTTTATTTTACTAAACCTTTTCGTCTAATATCCCTGCTTGGTAAAGATCTCATTAATGTAGGGCCTTCCATTACTGTGTTGCTATTGGAGAATCCTATCTTGCTGGAAACAGAACTCCTCACCTTCCGAATCTTCTCGTATTATTAACATGACAGATTGTCGCAGGAAGTTCAAGTAAATGGAACCAGTCACTGTACTGTAAAGAATACTTAATAATGGACCAATCAATCCTTTTGATAAGCCGATGAAAGTTGTAATTCCTGCTAACTTAACAGCATTCATCTATTATACGCGATTTCTTGTGTCTGTATATTCAATCGCGGTTTTTAATCCATTCATTTTCTTTTAATTTTGCCACATCACTCCAAGCACTGTTGGCTGGAAAGTGTGCCTCTTCTCCTCGTTTTGTCAGGAAACAAAAAATTTCACTCTTCGGTCTATATTCTCTGCACTGAGATAAGGAACTAGTGCTGGAATGTATCTTTTCCAATGCCAGCGCTTTGAAATGCGATTGATGCTTGTGTTTGCAAATTCAATCTCAAGACCCGTTTGACGCACACATTTTCATGAACTCTGGCAAAATTATTGTAGAACCGTTTTCTATTTGTGTGATTCATCAGTTTCCACAGACTTCTTGAGCGGCTTTCTTTATTTTTGTGAGCAGTCTGGATAATTACATCTGCTTCAAACTTTTTTCTAATTGGAATGACGTTAAGTCATGAAGGTGGAGCTAACTGAACCTCCTTCTTAAACTGTCTTTACACTTCCACTGCGTTGTAAATCTTACGGTACCATTTTAGGATAAATTTCCTTTGTTCATAGATTAGCTTGGTTCTCTTTATTATTTCTAGTGGTATAAAAAGCTTAAAACAAAAAGAAGAAAATTGAGTTATCAGCTGCTAAATTTTATGTATATTTTTTGCAAAACACTATGTACGTAATGAATATTATATACGTTTACATTTCGTTAAGTAATAAACTTAGCACATACACAAACACACTTATACATATGCATAAATACATAAATATGTACATGCATGCATTCATACACACACATCCGAAACATAAATACACACATGAATACATACATATAATACATACATGTTCATATAATTATATATGCATACATATATTATATATATGTGTGTGTGTGTGTGTGTGTGTGTGTGTGTGTGTGTGTGTGAGTGTGTGTGTTTGTGTGTGTATCGCTAAATCCACAAGTTTTTTAATTCTCTCTCTGTTTATTTTCTCTTATTCCTTTCTGTTGAAGAGCGTAGGCTTGAAATATAAAAGACTTTCTCATGTTCCCAAGCATCAAACTAATACACCTGCTTGTTGTTCACACATCTGTCTTCGTCTTTTGTTTTTCTGTAAATTTCAACTATAACTTTAAGGTTTCCCCACCACATCCAGATCATGAATTCTGGGTGTCCTGCTGCTGGCTCGTTTTTAAGCAACTAGATATCGGAGACTTTAGCATTGAAACTGCCTGGAGATTTCCTCTAGTTATATCTGCTATTCATTCGCTCAGCTTTCAAGCTTACACTTAAATATGAAATAACGCTGGGTCTTTTTTTATGGTAGTGGTGAAACGCCGGCACTACCACAATGACAGACTCAACGTGACTATACATAGAATTAAAATACAATGATATCACCTTCAAACGGTATGGAGGTCGATTTTGTCACACCTCGATTAGATCTAGCTGGAACACCATTCATCTGTCTCCAATATTGCCTTTATGACTTTGGTCCGGTTCTTCCCAGAGACTGAGAGATGTTTCATTAGATCGTAAGCAGAGTTTACAAAAAAAAAAAAAAAAAAAAAAAAAATTGTGGTTCCATCAGGCTGTTGGCCAGACTGTTGTGTCCTTCGGTTTTGGAGTGTTTCTTCTATTCTACTTTCAAACGTCATGGCGAGTTCAGTCAAAATCACTTGTTTTGATGAACTGGAAAGGAGCAATAATGTTCGGCCTCAAGCCACCTTTCCTGATAATTTCTGGTGGTTTTTCTTTGCAAGTAGAAAGTCTAATGAGCACTTGCATCAACCAGAAGATTTCATTCCCGTGACCCGTATGGCGTAGGTGTTGCTGCCCACAATTTTCTATCTCCTGCTCTTTAGATTTTACTCTTGCCGTACTTATCTCTTTAAGTGCTTAACTATGCTTCCCCGTGTATCTACCTTGGGCTACTCTGCCAAAGCTCAGAAAGTGTTCCACGGCTGAGGGGGCACTGGGGATTGTGCATGGATGTATGCATGCATGTATATATGTAAGCAGGTAGGTAGGTAGGGAGGTAGGCAATTGTGTGTGTGTGTGTGTGTGTGTGTGTGTGTGTGCGTGTACACGTTGGCAAATCAAAGTTCATTGCATCACCTCACATATCCCGGAGTGCTCCTCAGCTTCAAGACCAAAGTTATCTTCGTTTTATATGTACATTCTAAAAATTAGTTTTATAGAAAATTCTTAAAAATTTTTTATTTTGTTTTTGGTACGTTAACTTGTGTAGGTTAAACAATGTAAAATGTTAGTGAAAGAAATCTAGCCCTTTCTTGCAATATACACCAATATATACAGCTAAACCAAAATGTTTTCAGGGCACTTAAAATATTATTGTGGATCCCCATTTTACAATTTGGTTGTGTGGACCCCTAAAATTTTATATGGGCACTCGGGGCCACCCGAAACCTGACTGAGAACCAGTGGAGAAGGTGTTAATAGATGCAATCGATTCGCGTACTTGTAGTTTATTTTATTCGCCCCCGAAACAAGAATGGAAAAGATAAACTCTCTGGTATTTGGAATCGGAAAGTAAAGCCTCGTAATTAAATAGCCCAAGGTATTTTGCTGGATGCAATAACTATTCTGCTAATCCACTGACTTTAACAAATTTCTAACACGGAGATAAGGAAACAAATTTATTGGAAAGTTAAGGTCGACTATTTGTTCATAATAAACTTTATACTATAGACAGAAGGCCTGTTTTTTTTTTTTTTTTTTTTTTTTTTTTTTTTTTTTCTTTCTGTGGGGTTTAAGAAATAGTCGATTACATCGAATCCAGTGCTGAAATCGTGTATAAGTTCTGATTTCAGCGGAATTTGAAATCAGAACTTATAGACGAACGAAAGGCGGCTAAGTATTTTGTCCGAAAGGCTTCTAAGTACTTTTATGCCAGCTGGTCGCCCTCTGCTGGGTAACCTTACTGGAATTTGAACTCAAAGTGCAAAAAAACAAACGTAACTGAGTACATCAAAGTATTTTGTCAATGAGCCCCAGCAACTCACTTCATTGACCTAACAATAATTAAGACGATTACAATGATAATGATATAAAAAAATGATTCTAATTTGGGCCCAAGGTCATGGTTTCGAAAGGGAGGAAACAAGTCGATCGTATCGACCCCAGAATATCACTACTACTCTGTTTAATCGAACCAGAAGGAATTAAATGCAGAGTTCACCTCGACGGGATTCGAACTCAAGGCAAATCTGTCAACCGCTCTTGTTATCCGGCAATTTGTCAGGTCGAGAGTGCCCATCCACCACCCTTACGCTACTACTAGAAAGGATAGTAGTAGTAGTAGTAGTAGTAGTAGTAGTAGGAATAGTGATCGTAAAAACAACAGCAACAACAATAAGAACGATAACGAACGACGACATTAAACAAAATCTCCGTATGCTTTAAGCAAGGTATAAAGGATAGACGTTAGAGTTGAGATTTAATGCCTCCGTAGCTGATTGCATATAAGTATGAAAGTTTGTAATGTAATGTAAAAAGAAGAGAAGGGAAATCACACAAAATATATGTAACACTAAATAAAGAAGTTGACTGTAACTTCATGTTATGTTTGGGCAGAAACGTGACATTGTCATAAAGAGAAATGAGAAGAAACGTCTTGGTGGTGGCGGAGAGAGGCGGAGGTGTTTGAAGGAAGAGGAGGAGGGAGAAGGGGGTTGTTTCTTGTCACTTGAAACTGTCAGTCTGTTTCATTTGGCGGCTCAAAGTTGACAATGTTCATCTTAAGACGATTTACTTTCATTGAAAAGACTTAAAGCTACATTAATTCTTCAAATACGCACACACACACACACACACAGAACCACAAACGTGTACACACACACACACACACACACATACACACGTGTACACACATACACATATAGTCACATACATATATGTGCTCGCGCACCTACACATACACACCCGCGTATTCATACTAACTTACACAAACTCCTCTGTTTTTACTAGCCTGTGTTCTTTTGTTTATACTTGTATGTGTGTGCTTTTAAAAACCTATATCTATACATTTATATATCTAATATATATATATATATACATACATATATA
>NC_068991.1:69637024-69637880 GCF_001194135.2 Octopus bimaculoides
ATATATATATGTACATTATATATATATACACACACACATATATATACATTTACATATTCACACATATATATACATATGTATGCTAGCGAAACAAATCCTTATATATATGTGCTCAGTCAAAACTCACTGGAAGCGAGTGTTTTCTTCACAAATGTATATTGTAAGTATTTGTTAAACGAGTACAGAAGTTGTTTAACTTCTTTCGTTATTTTCCTTTTGTTGTTTTTATTTGTGTAAATAGTCGGGGTTGTGTGTATGTATGTGTGTGTGTGTGTGTGTGTATGTATGTGTGTGTGTGTGTGTGTGTGTTTATGATGTGAGCTGAACGTACCTGTATATGTGTGAGTATCAGTGTGCATGTGTGTGTGTGTATGTGTGTGTGACTGTGGAGATGTGTGTCAGTGTTTATGTGTACTTCGTGATTCGTTGTCCATATTTACCAGGATACAACAACCATATCACTTTAAGATAAGCAGCAACAACAACAACGACATAGGAAATCAAAGTACAGCATGTATATTAAAGTCTCACGGTATGATTGGGACTCCGTCTGTTACGACGACGAGGGTTCCAGTTGATCCGATCAACGGAACAGCGTGCTCGTGAAATTAACGTGCAAAGTGGCTGAGCACTCCACAGACACGTAGTTCTCGGTGAGACCCGGCGTGACAAGGCTGGCCCTTTGAAATACAGGTACAACAGAAGCATGAAAAAAGAGTGAGAGAAATTTGTGGTGAAAAAGTACAGCAGGGTTCACCACCACCCCTTGCCGGATCCTCGTGTATCTTTAGGTGTTTTCGCTCAGGAAACACTTACAGGGCCCGGTCAGGGAATCGAAACTGCGTTCCTACAACCG
>NC_068991.1:69637890-69643265 GCF_001194135.2 Octopus bimaculoides
CGTAGTTCTCGGTGAGACCCGGCGTGACAAGGCTGGCCCTTTGAAATACAGGTACAACAGAAGCATGAAAAAAGAGTGAGAGAAATTTGTGGTGAAAAAGTACAGCAGGGTTCACCACCACCCCTTGCCGGATCCTCGTGTATCTTTAGGTGTTTTCGCTCAGGAAACACTTACAGGGCCCGGTCAGGGAATCGAAACTGCGTTCCTACAACCGTGAGTCTGCTGCCCTAAGCACTGGGCCATTGCGCCTCCACACCAGAAGGTACACGTGTCTGTGGAGTGCTCAGCCACTTGCAACTTAATTTCACGAGCAGGCTGTTCCATTGATCGGATTGACTGGAACCCTCGTCGACGTAACCGACGGAGTGCCCCGTATTCCTTCTGCTAGAGGTGGTTATTGTGACGGTTTTTGCAGAGGTAGCGGTGTCGGAGACGGTAGTGTTGAAAGTGGGGGTGTTGGTGTTGGTGTTGGTGGTAGTTGTAGTGGTAGTGCTGCTGCTGGTAGTAGATGTGTCGGCGGTGGTAGTGGTGATGGTGGACGTGGTGTTAGCGGTTGTGGTGGTGATGGTTCTATTGTTAGCTGCGTTGGTGGCGGAGGTGGTGCAAGCGGTGGTGGTGGTGGTAGTAGTGTTTGTAACCATTGTGGTGGTGGTGGTGGAGATGGTAGAAGTGGTGTTAGCGGTAGTAGTGGTTGTGTTGGCGGTAGTTGTGGAGGTGGTGGTTTAGGTTATGATGTTGGTGGTAGTGTTGGCTGCGGTGGTGGTGGTGGTGGTGGTGGTGGTAGTGCTAGGTGCGGTAGTGGTAGTAGTATTAGTTGCCATGGTGGTGGTGGTGGTGTTGGCGGTCGTGGTGGTGGATGTAGTGTTAGGGGTGGTGTTGGCAGTGGTGTTGGTGGTGTTGATTGTAGTGGTGGTAGTGGTGGTCGTAGAGGTGATGATGATGCTGGTAGAATGACGGTGGAAGGGATTTTGTGATGCGTGATCGGTTGTCAATCTTTCTACCGTTACAAGACAAGGTGATCAACAACAAAAACAAAAAAATCCTAACAAGCAACTCCCTCAAATACCGTTTCGACAACAACGACAAAAGTTAACTTCAAACATAACAACAACAATAACTACAATAACAATGCAATATGATTTAAATATAAAACATACATAAACTAAGCAGACTTGTCTTGTCTTGAGTAATGCTTCTTATCGGCTTGTAAGTTCCTCGGTATGGCCCGGCGGTCATCTGTCTGCATGGGGACGACGATGATGATGATCATAATGAAGAGGAGGTGGAGGAGGAAGTGTGTGAGGAGAAGGAGGTAAATAACGAAGGCGACGATGATGACGACTACGACGAAGATTCTTTTCTACTCTAGGCACAAGGCCCGAAATTTGGTTTTTTTTCTTTTTTACACATGAATACTGTTGCGTTGGACGTTTGACAGACAAGTAACTAAGAAAATACGGAGGCGAGGATTCGAATGAAAATACAAGAATATAGCGACATGAATAGTGAACATTCTAGTTTAATGCAATCTTTCAATATATTGTGGGTGTGTGGAAATATACTTCGCGGTATTTCTTTCTATTTCGACTATAAATATTCGGTAACTTTGGTGGATAAGTGAATTGAAATCTTTGTTTGGAAATCGACGTGTAAAGAAAAATTATTGACAAGATAAGATAGCAAGTTAATGTCCAATTATATATGATTATTCCCGCACATAAATAGTTATTACATATGAGGAAGTCATTAATATCATTAAACACATATTGAGAAAAGTATACATTTGAGATATTATAGTGATAAATAAACTTCGCACAGAACCATGCTCATGAGTCATTTAGAATATTACACAGTATATGCTAATCTATACTGAGTAGTTGCAAGGCGGTGAGCTGGCAGAATCGTCAGCACGCCGGGCGAAATGCTTAGTAATATTTCGTCTGTCTTTACGTTCTGAGTTCAAATTCCGCCGAGGTCGACTTGGCATTTCATCCTTTCGAGGGGCGATAAATTAAGTACCACTTACGCACTGGGGTCGATGTAATCGACTTAATCCCTCCCTCTGTCTGTCTTTGTTTGTCCCCTCTGTGTTTAGCCCCTTGTGGGCAATAAAGAAATAAGAATCGTTTGCACGCCGGGGCGAAAATGCTTAGTGTTATTTCAGTTGCCTTTATGTTCTGAGTTCAAATTCCGACGAGGTCAACTTTGCCTGTCATCCTTTCGGGGTCGATAAATTAAGTACCAGTTGCGTACTGGAGTCGATCTAATCAACTAGCCCCCTTCTCAGAAACTTCGGACTTTGTGCCTAGATTAGGAAAAAAAAAAAAAAAGAATCGTTTACACGCAGCAGTTCGTCCGTCTTTATGTTTTGGCTTCAAATTCCGCCGAGGTCGACTTTGCCTTTCATAATTTCAGAGTCGATAAAATAAGTATCTATTGAATACTGGGGTTGATGTAATCGGCTCAGTCCCTTCCCTGAAACCATTGGTCTCGTGCCAAAATTTGAAGTGAATATTTAACTTTTTCATAATTCTAACAACAAATAGCCATCTTATGAAGGAGTCGCGGTCCATGCAACTGTAGTCATTCTTTTTTCTCTATTATACGCCATTTTATGTAAATAAATGCGTGTGATTCATTCTTGATAAATTATAAACCCTATTTTTTCCTCAATACAAGATATTTCATCAGTTCATGAATTTCTGTAAGAAACAGCTTGAATATAGTCAGACTCATGCTTTTCTTATGATAGTAGCTAAGAAAGGGATGCCAGTTAATAGAATTCTGCTTTTGAAATCTGAAGCTATACACACGATAGAGGGAGCCTATACTTTCAATTTGAACTTGTTAAAAAAAGTTGCAAATTTTCTTCAAATTAATCTCAAAGAACATAATGTTTCAAATTTGAAAATAGAATTAGTTGTGTTGTCCACGAATAAAATGCATTTCACTGTAAACCTGCCCAATGAAGACTACTTTGGAGCTAAATCCAACAATAATTACAAATTCGAAGTTATCTGGCAATATTGAGCAGTTAAGGTAATTTCATATCTATATAGAAAGTGGCCCAAAAGTAGGTTTACAATTATCATCTAGGCACTTTAAATTTCTTTTAAAACATTTTATTACATTTAAATTTCTGTCTTACAAACTGAAAATGGAGCTTGAGAAAATTAACTAAATTAGCATAGAATAATGGTTTCATATTCTTTCTATAATTAAGATCTAAACTGTTAATATACGAATGCGAAAAGGTAGTTTAATAACTGTAAACCTACTTTTGGGCCACTCTGTATATCAATTTATATTTGTGATATACCAGTTTTATCAGTAAGAAATGCAATGCCCATAGACATTCTCAGGGCTTCCGACAATGGTGTGAAGGAAAGGAGATATGTTATCCTTAAATCAATGACCCGACTTTAATGCTTGAAAACTCTGCTGTAGGAAATCAAAGGGCCAAGTTGTGGTGTTAACCCGGGTGACAGTTTAAGTCTACTAACCAGATAGAACCTCACGAGATTTGAACTAAGGATAGAAAGAGCCAGAAAAAGGACCGCAAGGGATCAATCCGATGATTTTACACCTTTACTCTTACAATTCAACCGGCCACGACTGGTAGTTATTATTTTATCAACCTCGAAAGGATGAATGTGAAAGATTAACTTAATGGAATTTGAACCCAGAATGGCAAAAAATATGATGAGGTATTATATCCAACGCTCAAACGAATTTGGAAATCTGCCACCAGCATGTAAGAAATAATAAGTGAAGGATAAACAGCAAAGAAGTTAGTATTCTTAAAAAAAAACTATGAGCAGGATTTAAGTCGATTCCATAGAATCCTAGTGATCAACCGGTACTTAATTTATCGACCTCAGAAGAATAAAAAGCTAAGTTGACCTCACCGCAATTTGAACACAGAACGTACAGTCGGACAAAATGCCACTAAACATTTTGTCTGGGGCGTTAATGATGCTGCGAGATTGCCGCATTAGGGGGCATTCAAAGGCGGCGAACTGGGAGAATCGTTAGCACGCCGGGCAAAATGCTTCACGGCATTTCGTCCGTCTTTACGTTCTGAGTTCAAATTAGGCCGAGGTCGACTGTGCCTTTGATCCTTTCGGGGGTTGATAAAATAAGTACCAGTGAAACACTGGGGTCAATGCAATCGATATGTCCCTCCCGCCAAAATATCAGGCCTTCTGCCTATTGTAGAAAGGTTTAGAATGTGTTTACGATATTCCTGGATCAATTAACAAAAGTGAAATGATCGCGATTGAGGAACGAAACCGAGAATCAAATTCGACACCCAATCGTAGTTCTAAACATACGACAGATATGAATATCTGTCATATTTCAAATAATAAATACATAACAATTAAATGTATTCGTTACATAGAAAATGCAGGAATAGGTCCAATGTTCAGAGAGAACAATAACCTTTCTTTTATAGGAGGATATAGTTGCACATCACAAATGGTGCCAATACAATATACCATTTATAAATTCTTATACTCGAAGATATGCGGAACATAACCATTCATTGCTTCTGCCAGAGATATCGAAATAAATTTGGTTTGATTTCTAACAATAATTCTAATCACCGCTTAGATGTCTTATAGCATATTTTATTAATACACAATGAGACATATTTAGGATTTATCTGCTTACAGTTTAATAAAATAATTTTTTTTCTTTTTACTGTATTTCAAAATTAATAGTATCGTATTGTAATTATGCGCACATATATAAATACATACATATATATATATATGTATATATATATGTATGTATGTATGTATGTAATGATGTATATATATGTACATATATATATATAAATATATATATATATATATATATATATATTGGTTAATAAGTCTTATCTTAATGTATAAAACTTAAAGCTTATCTCTAACCGTTGCGTTGAAATATATGTATGAATGTACGTATATATATATGTGTGTGTATATATATGTATATGGTGCATATGTGTATGCGCGCGCGCGTGTGTTTGTGCATGTGTCTACGCGTGTTGATATGTTGCTTTCATTACAAGGGTTTAATACACATGTGTGTATATATATGTTTATAATTACGTTCAAGAAATTCCTATTAATATACACAATACGATTCAGAATTGTTTTCTGAGAATATTCTCCATCAAAACACACATACACACATACACACACACACACACACACACATACACAACCACACACACACACAAACACACACACACGCTCAAAAAGACATGCATAGTTGCTTTACTCTGACTTTGTCTCTATATATTTGTAAATATACACATGTATTTATAAGTATATACATATGTGTATATATATAAATATATATATCTATATATATATATATATATA
>NC_068991.1:69644597-69645941 GCF_001194135.2 Octopus bimaculoides
TATATATATATATATATATATATATATTAAATATATATGTGTTTGAATGTATGTACACAATTATATTTTCAAAATATGTTCGATACATTTCCCTACAACCATACACGTACACACGCACGCAGACACAGACACAGACACACACACGCACATATATGCATATGTATATACATTATGTATGTATGCATGTATGTATGCAAAATTCATGTGAATTCGTGTTTGTGTATGTGTGTGTGTGTGTATGTGTGTGAGAGAGAGAGAGAGAGAGAGAGAAAGAGAGATTTTGTATGCGGGAATGTGAGGTTATAGACGAAGGCATGACAATAAATTTATGGTACTACGAAGGCGGCCAGCCGGTAGAAAGGTTGGCACGCCAGGCGAAATGTTTAGTGGTATTTCGTCTGTCTTTATGTCCTGAGTTCAAATTCTTACTCAGGTAACTTCTGATATGTGTGTGGAATTTACGCGAAGATTGTACGTGGCGCGCACATGAATGTTTCCATGCGTTAATTTACTAAAATACATCCATCTGACATTTGAGTGTGTGTGAGTTTCTGTGTGTGTCTGTGTCTGTGTCCGAGAGTGAGTGTGTGTGTGAGTGTGTTTTTGTCTGTGTGTTTCTATGACTGTACTGGACTCAATTTTTTCTTTGCATGTCTTTCATTGTATATATATATATATATATATATAATGGATTTACCAAACAGGATTCACACTTGAGTGAGAAAGATTACAAAAGTATGCATTACATATGAACGCATTGAAAGAATGAACCTTAGACGACAGAGTAGTGAATGAATTCATTGAGACAATGCTCGGTTTTATAATTGATGTGTAAAAGTCTGCATCAGTTATAAAAATCTTAGATCGTAACTAAAAGAAATACACGTTGTACCATCTTGAAGTCTAGAATTTCGGCGAGATTAGAAGTTGTGTGGATGTCAAATGCTAATATTAGCGAATAGATTTAAGGATAATTTTGATGATTTTGACATTTAGAATCAAATTACATTTTTGTTGTTGTTGTTGGTCTTTGTTGTTGTTGTTGTTGTTGTTGTTGTTGTTCTTCTTCTTCTTCTTCTTCTTCTTCTTCTTCTTCTTCTCCTTCTTCTTCTTCTTCTTCTTCTTCTCCTTCTTCTTCTTCTTCTTCTTCTTCTTCTCCTTCTTCTTCTTCTTCTTCTTATTCTTCTTCTTCTTCTTCTTCTTCCAACCACATGGTTCCGGGTTCAGTTCCACTGCGTGGCACCTTGAGCAACTGTCTTCTACTATAGCTTCGGGCTGACCAAAGCCCTGTGAGTGGATTTGGTAGACGGAAACTGAAAGAAGCCCGTCGTATATATATATATA
>NC_068991.1:69646082-69649292 GCF_001194135.2 Octopus bimaculoides
CCCTCAATATCGCTTGACAACCGATGCTGGTGTGTTTACGTCCCCGTTAGTTAACGGTTCGGCAAAAGAGACCGATAGAATAAGTACTAGGCTTACAAAAAATAAGTCCTAGGATCAATTTACTCGACTAAAGGCGGTGCTCCAGCATGGCCATAGTCAAAGGACTGAAACAAGTAAAAGAGTAACAGCATAGAGTAAAGAGTATGGCAGTGAAGTATCAAAATCGTTAGTGCATTCTGTGAAGTGTTTTGCAGTGTTTCCTATGACGATACGCTGTGAGTTCAATCCTTCCAGAGTCGATAAAATAAACTACCATTCAGGTAACTGGAGCCTATTGCGCCGACTACATTGAGACTCCACACGAATTGTCGGTTGCTCTCGTTCATACGTTACGCTGAAATTTCTGTAATTTTGAATTTTTATCACTTCTTATTTTGAACTTGAGAAAGACAGACGTACTGTTGAAATATCGTTCAACGAATAAAATATCTTACAATCGAATTGCGCTCTTCGTCTTGACTGTTTACCTTTGTGAAGAGTTACGTCGATCCTTTTTAAAATATGATAATAATAATAATAATAATAATAATAATAATAATAATAATAATAATAATAATAATAATAATAATAATAATAATAATAATAATAATAATAATAATAATAATAATAACAGTAAACATAAGAGCACCACAGCAAACCACAGCACATACCCAAGGCGCACAGAGCTGCGCTCGGTAGTGAAGTGAAAGCACGTTATAAAAATAAAACTACTGAACAATAATAATAATAATAATCCTTTGTACTGTACTAAACGTACAACGCTTGAAATTTGGTGGGAGAGAACTAGATCGACCCCAGTGTTTTCGCTGATACTTAATTCATCGACCCCGAAAGGATGAAAGGCAAAGTCGACCTCGGCAGAGTTTGAACTCAAATGTAGCTGCAGACGAAATAACATTGAACATTTTCGCCTGGCGTGATAACGATCCTGCCAAATAAAAACAAAATTAATAATAATAATAATAATAATAATAATAATAATTATAATAATAATAATAAATGCCCTGATGCAGCCCCAGGGACTAGTTCTCACGGCTTCTGATTTTAACTGATTGGAAGTGTCATCATGTATGTGTTTTGTCTTGGTGTAAAAGATGGACTACAACAAATATTCTGCTCAGTACCATAGATTTGCTTGTCAGTTGTTTGACCATAACCAGTTGAGCATGTCTCTTAGCGGTTGACGATATGTCTATCTCTGATTATGCACAAAAGTAGTGGGGAAGCATCATAGCCATGGTTTGAGAATTCTTCTTCGGGGTTTGAATAATTCCCTTCTGGAATTATGGATGTTTTGTTCAACACCCTTAAACAACCATTATTCTAGGAATGTTTGAGCGGGATGGGCTTCTCGACCTGAAGAAAATTCTAATTGGTCCCCACTTGCAAGGTCATATGTTGTTTATCTTGATATGAGATCACCATGTCACACACATATGGTTGTAATGCATGTGCGTGGTGTATCCTTATCAGACGAGTAGTCATGATGGGTATACTGTAAAATAATCAGCAAAAATAAAAGGAAAAATAATAATATTTGAAGCGTGAGGATCGCAAAGAATATCACACGACCAACAAAACCGAGGATAGGAGAACAATAAATGCAGCAGCCACTGCTGCGACGCTTCCTATGCGTAGGAGTTTCCATGCTTGCGGACAATATAAACACGGCCATCACAATAACCAGCCGCACCGCTTTTTCTCTACCGCATACGTCAGTATCTTTATTATCATTGCCCTCTGGAGTCTTGGATTTATGGAATTGTTGCTCGTGATCCCTGGCGTATAATGGCCGCAGATCACGATAGGCACCATGAAAGGGATCACAGTGTGTCACAAGGTTACTTATTTAGAGTTGAGTGCAGAGGAGCAGCATGAACGGAAATCCTTTATTCAAAAACAAAAGACACTGTCTGGTCACGGAGTGGAAATCCCGATCTGGTGATCGTAACTGCAACACCTTAGCCCCTAGGATACATAACACATGCATCACCAGAGCTTCATTTACTGTGACTTTTGGAAACATCACCGGGTGCATTACCACCAGCATTAACATCATCAGCACAAATGTTTGGCGATGATATCGCGCTCCTTTACAAAAGTAATAAGGTTCCATTGGCAAGATTTCCTGTGCAACAAGCGTGACTGGAAGTGGTGCAGATAAATTCATCTACACAGGAATGACGAGATGCCAGATCTCACATTTCATCACAGCTGATAAAAAATACAGTGTGCCTTTATTGAAAAGTCCACAGATCCGTAGTTAAAACAAATTCACGCTGAAAATACTGAAAAGTTATATAGAGCGACAAAGATTTCGTAACCCGAGTCACGCAAATTCTTGAGACACACTGTAGTACCATGTGTATAAAAAAAAATTATTCCTTTCTACATACCTTAGTTAACACCTTCTCCAATTCTCGTCTTACCCTAGTGGAGTGACTATGGTTCAACAAATGATGGAAGTAACACGTTCCCCTGGTCACGCGGCTCATCTGCTGCCAGCCCCATCTGTGTATATCCACCATTGTTCCTACTCTCACACACTTTATAACGATATAGAGTCCTTTAGACGCCAAACATGATTAACGGTGGCTGGTGGCGTAAAACTCCGATTAGCAACAGTGCGAATCATCAGGTTCGGAAGAAGAATAAATAACCATTGACACGGGTATTGAGTACTGTGATTTAACCGCCTATTTACTCAAACATTTATGTCCGTTAGTGTGTGTGACAGTGTCTATGTATATATGTATGTATACATATATATATAATATATCGCATACGAAGGTATACAAGAGTGTGCTTACGTTTATAAAAGTACGTAACATTTGTTGTATTACAATATATATATATATATATATATATATATATATATTCGATTAAATAAATCAAAATAGAAAGTGTTTGGAATAAGTAAAATTCATGCCGGCGAATTGTCATGTAAACGCAATTGTAATAAAAGACCTAACATGGCTAATAACCATGCACGATTGAGCAGAGGAGAGAATATTGTTTATGGAACTTAATTATATATCAAAGACTCACTGTTTATGTTACGATGAGAAAACCAACACCCGCACCCTATTAATGTTCAAAGTCTTCACAGCGAGTGATAATTCACAAAAAGTATAATCTTGTACATATAAA
>NC_068991.1:69651126-69652548 GCF_001194135.2 Octopus bimaculoides
TATATGTTATGCAAACGTGCATATTTGTATATATGTGAGTATTCACTCACATATGTAAACACGTACGCAAAAACAGACGCACGCACACACACATATATATATGTGATCAATTATGAAGATATACATACATGTAGCATGTATGTATATATTCACGTATATATATATATATATATGGACATCCGCCTGTACGCATGCAGAGAAAAGGAGAAGCACAGTTCTTCTGATTCAGCTTCTGTTTTTGTTTTTTTTTCTTCTTTTTTCTTTTGTTTTTTTTTTCTTAAGTATCTCAAAACAACACTTCAGCACTGAGCAGATTTCTCCCCCCCCCACTCCCTCATCATCATCTGTCACGCGTCAAACTGCTAAATATAATTTCTACCCAATAGCTCTATGATATTCTCTGTACAAATCAGTGCTTTATAGTTTTCACGCTACGACCATTCAGAGAAGATTTTCACTGATGGACCACTCTTATGGCTTCTAGCGAATAACCAGCGTCATAAATTTCCCTCGTTGAACACAATATTTGATTTGATACATTGATCGCTGAAGAGCTTATGTTCATTGACCGCCATTATGGTTTCGTCTTAATGATCATCATTACTGTTTGGCTGACGAACCGCAATTATCGCTTCTATTCAATAACCCTCCATTAATGGCTTCCGCTTGCTGAGCACACATTAGTGCGTGCACGAAGATATTGTGTAATTCTTTTCGATAGCATATATATTCCATGTTGTAATGAAAGAACTCCAGATTAGTGGGACTATCTTACAGAATTCCCCATTAATCCTTCTCCTAATGGTTTTCAGGATTATTTTATAAAATGGGATACGGCTTTGTTGCTGAAACAAACTATTAAGATACAAAACCAGAAACTATAAAACATCATTATGGAGTTGTTAGTTACCCTGCTATTTAATTCCCGTCAAAATATTTCTTTCTCAATATGCTGGATGTTTGTGTAAGTGAGCAATAAACAACAGAAATAACGGGTATATTACACAATATTATATTCTCTCATACAATGAATCACACAATGCACTCCTCCTCTCGGAATTACATGACTTTCTTACCAAACCATAATGTTGCTGCGCAATGCCCTGATACGCATATGTAGTTTATCGGCCATTGAAAACACTAGCTTTGCTTTTTTTAGTTTGATCATATATACATATAGATGTGTGTGTATGTGTGTGTGTGTGTGCGTGTGAGTGCGTGTGTGTGTGTCCCTCTCTGTCCTTCTCTGTCCTCTCTTTTTCTTTGTTATATATATATATATATATACACATACATATATGTTTTTGTGTATGTGTGCGATGTGTTCGTGTCTGTATGTGTGAGTGTATACACACACTCATATATAAATACATATATATATATATATATATATATATATATATATATATATATATATATATA
>NC_068991.1:69652647-69654401 GCF_001194135.2 Octopus bimaculoides
TGTGTGTGTGTGTGTGTTTGGTGAGAGAGAGTGAAAGAGAGAACGGCGAGGCAATTAGCGGCCAGCATTTTAGCCTTTTTTTTTCACTCGCATAATCCCTGCTATATCCAAGAGATCCATGAACTTCACATAAATCGGAACGGTAGTAAGCTGAATGGGTGTGGGATCAGAGCGAATATGTTTTGGGTTGCAATTAATTAAGCATGATCTCTGGACACATTTTCCTATAGAACACAGTCACATTAGGTTTCCTAGGCGGAAGGTGAACGTACAATAATACATCCAACGTCACTGCTTTGATAGGCTTCACTCCACATTTCTTTATATTAGACACCTTATATACAAAATCCCTCCCATGATACGATTGTCCATTCTTTTATTATTTCCCCTATTCTGAAACTCAAGCGACATTGGACGTATCAGAACAAACTTAACAATCTACGAACCACTAATCCTTTATGTAACTAGCCGAGGTCTCTGCACACTTAATCGATTGGGATTATATTGTACGCTATCATCAACCAGTTTCTACTCAATTAATTTACCAATGCCACTATCAGGGACATGGGAATAGCCAATAAAACCTCGGCCACATTACTAACTCTCGTATTCGACGGGCATGCATGCATTGTTTCATATTCTTATTTCATTGGTTTATATATAAAATATGTATTTTAGGGATATTTAGGATTGGTTGCGTGCCTTTCACTCGATACATCCATGTCTATGCATAGACTCCATTTTGGAGGTGAAGTTGAATTCTGCTGCGTTAAACAACGAACAATCGGGTTAATATAATTGATATTCAATACAGAATTAAACTGCATTGTGTCATAGAAAATAGGAAACTAACATACTTTATATAGTAAACTAACAAACGAGGATCATTTGAAATAATATCTTAATTGAGAATCCTGGTCAATTTGGCAAGGAGAAACGACACTGGGAATTAATTAGAAATAAAATTGTAGTGTAGAGTAAGTTTATACCTCGATGTACTAGGCAAATCTGAATAATTTTTAGTTTTGATCTTGGTTTGACACTGCTAATTATATGCAGTGGAATGTGATTGCGAGGTCCAGAGAATGAAGTTACACCAAAAGCATTCGTATGTTTCCGAGATCTCCGGTATTCCAGTCATTGAATTAAAGGCTGCGGAATGAATATATATTTAATTGTCAAAAAGGGATTGTCCGTAAACTTAGTTTATGTGTAAGAAGGACTGGGCAGAAATGGTGAGTGAAATCGGAATGTCGATGTATTATTGAAGACCAGAAAAGAAGCGATGGCTGGACATCAGTATTTCTACGGTGATAATATTAAACGAGACAAGTCAAAGAGAAAAGTCTTAGTAACGGTTATATACGGAGTTTGGTCATGACAATATTTTCCTATCCATTCTATCATCCTTACTGTTTAAAATAACCATAACAAAACGGAATACGTGGGAGAGGAAAAACTCAAAACTTCGTCTTAATTGCAATGGCATAATGAAGGTAGATGTTTCCAAAATATGGGACAAATTCTTTGATTCATACAACATTATAAATGATATTTTTAACATTCCGAATTTGAATCTGGTGGATAACGTTGAAGAGCGTGAAGTAAAATATATAATATACAATATATAATACTTTCACACACACACAGACGTATGTAATATGTATATGTATGTGTATATCTATCTATCTATCTATCTATCTATCTATCTATCTATCTATCTATCTATCTATCTACATATATATATATATATA
>NC_068991.1:69655510-69656087 GCF_001194135.2 Octopus bimaculoides
TATATATATATATATATATATATATTTATTTACACAAACGCACACATATATGTACTCACATACACACACACACATACACACACACACACACACACATACGTGGGAGTGCCAAGGAAGATAACTCATACATCTAGTAAAACGAGGAAGCAATTTTCTGTATGAGATCTTTAAATATTTGTTTGCTTCACTTTTATTGATGTCACCAGTTCAAAGAAATTTTACGGAAGCCATAGCAAACACAGTAATCAAGTGCAGAAAATATTTATATTCAAACATTGAACACATCCGAGTATGCGAAGGATATGGCATCTGGTTCATTTATAAGTAAATGTATATGTGTTGATGTACGTTTGTTCGAATGTAACAAAGTGCACAAGCACGCGCGCGCGCATATGTACACACACACATACATACACATAGAGATATATACGCATATTGATAGACATGCATGAGTTTATATTTAAGTGCACATTAATATATAAAAATATACATGAATATGTACGTATGCATACACACATGCTCATATACGTATATATATTTATACATATATACATACATACGTTTATATATATATATA
>NC_068991.1:69656353-69660659 GCF_001194135.2 Octopus bimaculoides
ATACGTGTGCGTTTGTTTTTGTGTGTATCTGTATATTCACCCATATAGATATGCACACATCAAATAATTTGCATTGTTACATAAGGGGTTTTTAGGTTTCTCTCATTGTCTATTTGAAAAATTTTCATCATACGCACACGGAAATATATACACACAGTTGTTAGATGCATATGCACATCCAAAATACAGTTGCATACATATATACGTATATATATATATACGCACATATATTTCTGTTCATTTATACGTGTGTCCTTCTGTGTGTGTGTATAGAAATGTGTGTCTATGCACCTATAAATCAATATGTATGGATGTCCATGTATAAATGCGTCCATGTTTTCATACATCTATGTATGACAGTTCTGTAAATTATTTCTCTATCAATACGTGTGTGCTATTGAATTTCTGTTTCTGTTGAGCATTTGAGAAATCCTTTTGTTAGCCACAGATATATTTCAACTCCGGGATAAACAGGAAGATGTGTTCATTGAATAAGAATCCCTTTTCAATATAAACATTTTATCTCCCTCCCTAACACTCTCTCACACGCTCTTTTCTTTTTCACCCCACTCACTATATCTCGCCTATTCTGTTACTCTCTCGCTTTCCCACTCTCGTATTCTTTTCTAGTATCATTGATGTGAAATCATAAAATGACATAGTTATATTTGGAATGGAAATCCCACTGCGTTAACCCCCTTAGGACAACGGTTGAGTCTGTCATCTTGAAAAAGGAAAAATATAAAGTTGACTGACCTAGGCAAGTATGGTTATTACACAATTGCTTATATTCTATAGTTTTTCTCCCCCCCCCTCGCTCTCTCATGCCTATAATAAACATATTTTTTGAAAGTCTCATGATACATCCCATTCAAATGAATGCAAACGCACTCGCTTAAAGCGCTGTGGAAACTTTTATTATTATCATTATTATTATTATTATTATTAATATTATTATTATTATTATTATTATTGTTATTATTATTATTATTGCCATCTCTAATATCCGATACTGTGACCAGTATTGTTTAGAATTATCTATTGTCTCCTGCTGCGTTTATGTCGTTGGAGTTAACTCACGCTTCTATTAATAATATCGATTGCCAAAGGTCTGATTGGTTGGCAGTAAGGGTAGAATGGTATATAGTTCGATATGGTTGTCTCGAAATCACGCGTTCGATTCATACCAAATTATAGTTTGATTTTCGTCAAATACCGTAGTGTAGATCATATAGCTGTAAAATGTAGCTCTAAAATATACATGGTATAAATTGATGTGAGTGTACACAAATGGGTATCTAATTAAATATGCGGTTAATTAACACACAACTTACTACTCTTACTTAGTAAATGCAATGATCCTGACTGATATACACAAATATGGTGATCCAAACTGCAATACTGCTTTCAGTTTCCATTTCGTATGTATAAAACTTTGGTTTCAACTATTCACGAGTTTTGTCTGTCTATCTGACTCTCTGTTTCTCTCACTCTCTCTCTCTTACTCTCTCTCTCTCTCTCTATCTATCTCTCTATATAGATAGCTATATTGGTAGATACATAGTTACTTACATACACACACATTGTGTGTATATATATAAATATATATATATATATATATATATATATATATATATAATATATATATATATATATAGAGAGAGAGAGAGATATATACTTATTTCAGACATGGCATGTGAATTCAATATTGTTTAATTTACTTTTTCTCTTCTTCTTAGAACAACTTTCTTTGGCTCGTTAGTTTTCATTGTACAAATTCTAACATCGTTGTTATTAAGCTGTATATTCGAAATTCAATTTTCTACTTACTGATTTTCCCGTATTATTTGTTTTTGATATCCTCTCTCTCTGTAATTACCTTTCATTCTTTTTGTATACATATCACTGTGTTTCAGTGTATGTGCATTTGTATGAATTAATACACTTGTAGATATTTATGAGTTCCCGTGTTTGGGCAACGATCATGTTGCTGGTGCACTGCCATCTTTTCTTCTTTATATTCATGTATTTTATAGTTCATAAATACGTATACTCTCTCTCTCTCTCTCTCTCTCTCTCTCTCTCTCTCACGCACACACACAAACATGTACATATATATTTACGTGTCATGGAGGGGCAGATTCATATATAGTGAAGGATTACTCAATAACCATAATCACACACCCACTCTGACGTACAAAGGAACAAACACAATCACATACACACGTACGTTCGCCAAATGTACCGCTGAATCGCGCCGAACCCGAAACAACGGGTTTATTTTTTAGGCCACAGCTGTTGTATATTAAAGCCATGTTTGTTCTGGCAGTGCATGTAGCGATCGGAAGACTCACTTTCAACATTAGCGCTGCCTTCGGACAATCTAAATACGTTTTGCTACACATTACGAATTTTCTTTTTTACTTGTCCAGCTTTATAAAGTTACCCAACGTCGTTTAATAAACGGTTCGTTTATTAAAGCAGTGAGATAGATGGAAACATGCTTTGTTAGTCGTGAGAATTGTGTTATATCTTTTCATTGATAACAAGTTTACTGCAAGTTTTTACCGATTCACTTTGATGTGTATGTCTTGCGCAGACATGATCGTAATAGGATGACGATTTGCAGAAAAGTGCTAAACGCGTTGCACATTATGACCTCAAATACACAATGAAGCGTCCTACTTCGATATAAAGGAAGATAGCTGTGCCATAAAGTCTGTGTATGGGTCTTTGGACATTTCTCACGCCAATTCTCTCTGTTGATCTCTGTTTTTTTTACACAATTTGCTGCATTCGTTTGTTAATTATTTACAATATCTTATCAATTCTGTTCTGATAAATGCAGGCATAGCTGTCTGTTTAAGAAAATCCCTTTACAACCAATTTGTTTCGGGTTCAGTCCCACTATCGAGTACTTTGACCTAATTTTTTTCTATTATAGAACCGGACCGTCCAATACATTGTGAGTAAATTTGGTAGAGATAAGTCTGTGCAGAAGCCTGACAAATACATATGTATGTGTGTTTCTCACCCAGCATTTTACAAAAGGTGTTAGTTTGTATACGTTCTCAAACTCTAGCGTTTCATCAAAAGATATCATTAGAATTAATAATAACAGATAAAATAAGTACAAAAGTCGAATTTTTCGATTAAACCCTGCAAAGCGGTGCCACAAAATGACTGCATTTTAATGACTGGAACAAGTAAAAAATAAATGATATCTGCCTTAAAATGATCCCCTTGCAGATGTTGAACATACTTGTCACATCCAACTTAAGATAATTCGTTATTTCGGTCATGGCTGTATTTCCAAGTAGTGAACGACGCATTCATCTTCTTTTATTTTGTTCCTCTTTATGAGTCCGGGCTACGTTTATTTAGAAGAAGATAGGACTAAGCTCTGAGTAGCAAAACATCTGACATTGTGAAAAACGGACGCCATAGAGACCTGTGGACAAGACATATTTTATCCTCATACAACCTGTATAATCTAATGCAGTTTCAACAAGCTTGCACAGGAAAATTGACTGGTACGTTTTATATATTTCGAAATATATAATTATGATAATAGCAATAATGATCCTTTCTATTATAGGCACAAGGCCTGAAATTTACGGGATAGGTGTAAGTCGATTTGATCGAACCCAGTACACAACTGGTACTTATTTTAGCCACCCCGAAAGTATGAAAGGCAAAGTCAACCTTGCTGGAATTTGAACTTAGAACGTAAAGACGGACGAAATATTGTTGACTATTTTGCCCAGCATGCTAACGATTCTGCCAGCTCGCCCCCGTAACGTCTTACTAATTATAATAATGATAATAACAATAATAATAGCAACAGCATAAATAACAACAACAACAAACAGTAATAAACATAATGAATGAGCGAAGCTAATAAAAATCACCGATAGTAGCTATGCGCCAAAGAGAACATCTGGGAAATGATATTCTGCCATAATTTTCCATAAAGATTATGATGATTAAAGATAAGTATTAGGGCGTTGTATTTAATTACTGCTTATATTTAATTGCTCCAGTAAAGGAAATATCAATCAATAGAGCTAGATGAAGATGTTGCCGAGATGCTGTCACTGTTAAATATTTTACAGATCGCACGAATTGATAACTGTTTGATTGAAGTTCAAACCTACGACTACCAACTAATGCTGGGAGGTGTCATTTCTATACACTGCTTCACTCAAATACTATGGGTGCACTTCTTCAATACATACATACACACACACACATATATACATATACATATATATATATATTTATATATATATATATATATATATAT
>NC_068991.1:69660949-69664419 GCF_001194135.2 Octopus bimaculoides
ATATATATATAAATGTGGGTCTATATATAGAGAGAGAGAGTGAGAGAGAGGGAGAGAATGATAATTTATATTAAACTCATACATATATATCTATACACACATACGCACATATATAACGCATTTATATATCTGCCAATCTATCTGTGTGTGTATATATATATGTATATCTCCCTTTCTCTCTCGCTTTCTCCTTCTCTCTCTCTCTCTCTCTCTCTCTCTCTCTCTCTCTCTCTCTCTCTCTCTCTCTCTCTTTCGCCTTCTCTCACTTCCGTTATCTTTCTTTACATATAAATATGTAAACGTGTGTGTGTGTGTGTGTGTGTGACTGTAAACTGTATATAGAGGACTTCATGTTACTATAAAGAATTTGTAAGCAAATCTGTTTCCTCCATATATCGGTGAGCATATGAGGGCGTTAGACGGGCATTTTAAAATCGGTCCCAATATATCTCTAAGCAAATTTTGAAAAATTGGTAATGCTGGAGTTTCCCGTGAACGCACTTGCGATTAGATGCTTATTCAGATCAAGAAGACCTCTGGTGTTATTATGGTTGTAACCAGCATTCCGTTTTGCTTCCCATGATGGTGGTATTAACTTTCGTTGAAGTTTCATATGATTTGTTTATATATAACTCGGAAGAGTATATATATGTATGTATGTATGTATGTATGTACGTATGTATGTATGTATGTATGTATGTATGTATGTATGTATCTATCTATCTATCTATCTATGTATCTATCGATCGATCTCTCTATCTATCTCTCTATTTCTCTCTATATATATATTAGAAGGTTTGGACGTGATGTACAGGAATTATATATTAGAAAAAATAATAATCAGGTACGCAGATGTCTGGATGGTTGTACATTTACAGATTTTTATTCATATGTCACATGTTTCATAAATTAGCACTTTCACCTAGTCTTGTAGGTTTATCAATTTTTTTATATATATACATCTCTCTATAGAAATATATAGCTATCTTCCTATCCATTTATATTTGTATCTATTCATTCATCTAACCACTTATCTCTCCCTCCAACCGTTTAACGATCTATCTTTCATTCAACACATCTATCTATTAACCTGTTCGTATGTCTGTCTGTCTGTCTCTTGTACCTATTCACAAACATTTAAGTAGTTGTATAATTTGAAATTTGTTCTTGCTATTTCAGCGGCATTGAAGATCTAAGGTGTTCATTTACATGGTGATGGTCCGTAACTTAAGGGAGATATGTGTCTTCATTTCACGTAGGTCGATTAATGGCAGAGAATGACTTCAGTAAGTACAAATTCTGTTCATTGTGGTCGATTTAATCAATTATTCTCCTCCAAAACAAAGTTATATCTGATTGTCTGGCATAAACTTCCGGAGACCTCCATATATGTGGGTTACATCTCCCAAAATACATTGTAGACAAAGATACCCTAGGAATATACATTTCTGTTTCTGGAACATTCGAACAACAATTACTTATTACGTATAATACATACAATTGGAATATGGAATTCTTCTTGTCTATATAATGCCAGGAGGAAGTTATTTTTAGATATACTTTATCACATTCTTGGCCTTTTGGTTCAGTTTCCTGTCGTACTGTTAAAGGGGGAAAAAATCAATAAATACCAGTAAAATATTAGTGCCAGTTTTGTCCAATAAAATTTCTTCCCTGCAAGTATCATGATGGTGATGTTTTCTTTTCGAATCAAACTATTTTTTCAGTACAGCTATGTATTTTTTCTAACACTGGATAGGCAGATAAAGCTGAAGTTATGCATGATACTAAATAAGAAGTTAAAACTGCAAAAAACGAAATGGAAGTTTTGTTTGCATCTTTACAGGGAATTGTCTGCACTCGGATTACAAATGAATGATTTATAACACAGGCACAGGTTAAGCAATCAAGAAGGTAAGGAGAGATGTTCTGGACAAGACCCTCGACTCTTGTATTCAAATTAATTATTTCAGTATGAAGAATGCCAGGCAGCGTCGAAACTGTGAGGTGGATAAAGCAAAATGTTTGTGAGTTATTCAATCCAGATATCTGATCTTCCTTCTGCCTCCCAAATATCTTAAAGTTAATAAAAATAAAGCTATTATCTTTTAGTACATGGTACTAAACGTCTAAAATTGCGGAACCTTTCGTTGTATTAACAATAGACCATTGCCAGTTGCGTCTCAGGATGATTCCAGAGAAATATAATAAGTCAAATAGGCGCCACACAGAGATTTCAGTCTAGTTTTATTAGTGAAGCCTTCTTTTGGTTTGTACCTTCCATTGAATCTGCTTAACCAGAATAGGAGTAAAAAGAAATGAAAACGTGAAAAAAATCTCTGTGCATGGCCCATGAAAGTAGGTAGTCTTAGGTACATTGGTACGGATCTGGAGAACAGAAAGAAATACTAGAGGAAGACACGTCCCGAGCGGCAAATTAATACACCTGTTTGTTGTTCCCTTACTTGACACACAAGTGCGCGTGCACATTTACATATACACACACGCACAGATATTTATGGGTGTGTGTGTGTCCCATAAGTGGCTGCAATCTAGTGCTAGAAACATGTGAAAGATAAGTGTATAAGGGTAACATAAAAATACAACCGACTTGTTCGTTAAATAAACCCAGTGACAACAGCAACAAAGAAAACACTGGCAACGGTAATCGTCTAACAAATCCCTCTTCCACATCACGTGACAAATATACGTGACCACAATGAGTAATCTATGAGGTGGGACTTTCTTTTAGAAATAGCAGCCAGGTCTTGATTTTCTTTACCTTTTTTTTTTTTCGATGATACAACTAACGACTTCAATGAAATAAGATCAATGATAAAAATGAAAATAATCACCAGCTCTCGGTACAAAAGAAAAAAGAGATAGATGGTCACAAATGGAATGTTATTGATAATATGTTCGCTCGATCAGGAGTCACTCGGTGCTAAACAAAGACGACAATTATGCTCTCAGATTTTGAAACGATAAAAACTAATAAAAAATACAAAGCTCATACAAAAAAAAATATATGGCGGCACAAAATGGAAAAAATAATGCAAACAAAAAAAAAAACAACGGTAATACCAAAGCAAAGCAAACAATGTATAAAATCACTTTTTAATCAAGTCCAACAACTTTAAGAAATAAATTTCATTTAAAGAAAAGCTGAATTGAATTAAATATTATTTGGCGTATTATATATGTGAGAAGGTTTACATTCTTCCTTCTATAATCACAAAATATAATTATAATAGGACTCCTGTAATTTACTTATTTATTTTTTCGATTTATTTATTTTCATTCATGTTATTATTTAGTTACACTAATCTTCACACGACCTGGTTTGTTATTTTCTTGTAAAACAAACGAGTTTTGTAAATATATTGATTTCTATATTTAATGAGTTGAAACCTCTGCTGATAAATGAAGAAACCCAAAATAGAGCACTCTTTGTATATATATATATATAT
>NC_068991.1:69664974-69665998 GCF_001194135.2 Octopus bimaculoides
ATATATATATATATATATATATAATTGAAATTTATAGAGAAACAAAAGACGAAGACAGGAGTATGAACAACTAGCAAGTGTATTAGTTTGACGCTCAAGTAAAAGTAAAAAGTCGTTTACGTTTCGAGCCTACGCTCTTCAACAGAAATTACGAAGAGAAAATAAACAAACAGAAATTACGAAGAGAAAATAAACAGAGAGAATGATAAAAAAAAAAAAAAACTTGTAGATTTTAACGATGCAGCATGGCGAGTGTATATGTGTATGTGTGTGTGTGTGTGTGTGGTGTGAGTGTGTAGACAGATATAGACAAACGTACATGCATCCATGGATACATGCACACATATATGTTTGCATAGCCTAATGAATAATTGTGCACTCTCGTGGGAACGCCTGAGCGAGTGAGTTTGTTAGACTTTTGGAATTCTGTAATATTTAACTCCGATATTATAATTATCGTCCCATTGTTTTATGTTGATGCTGATGACCGTTGTATTGCATTGATATTAGTGATGCATATTTTTCTTTTGTTACTCTTTTGGGTTGCCGCCATTTGTATCAGCGTCGTTGGTGCCGTTCTTATACAAGCTAAGGCATTAATACAAACAAAGTGTTATATAACTATATGCTTTGTCTGCAAAACTGCATTTGAACTGCATGAGATTTTAAGAATGTTCTGTACGTCTTGTTTCTTTCATTTGAACTGTTTGTCTAGTTCTTTCTTAAGACGAATGTTGTTCTGCTTCTTGTTGTTGTTGCTGCCGCTGCTATTGTTATATTTCTTGTCGGTTATTTTCATTATTTTATACAGCAATTGTATTTTAAATCTAATTTCTCACTAAGCAGATATGGGTGCTTAGCAAGTTCCATGATTATATAAGCTTATAGAGAGAGAGGAACACATGAATTTTTCACTGACTCGCACATATATACATATACATAAACACGTAGGTATACATATAATTATATATACTTCTATACATACACGATAAAGCAGATATATATATATACATACGTACATATA
>NC_068991.1:69666431-69667168 GCF_001194135.2 Octopus bimaculoides
GTATATATATATATATATATATATATATATATACACGTCTACATGTGTGTGTATATATGTATGTATATAAGTATATACATAATTTCATATGTATTAGTAACTACACTCACAAAATAATCAATTAGCATGCATCTTTTCACGAATAAGCACATCTATTTGTAAATACATACACACATGCATATGTACATACACGCATGAAGACAAACATAGCCCTGCTTCCACCTACAAACTTTTGCTGTTGTCAACGTCTGTTATAAATCATTTCAGAAATCTCACTAACTTCATAAAATTAATAATATTGTTAGATGCAAAAACAATGTGTTCGTAGTTCACCATGTAATATAAAGAAACATTAGTCTACATGTAAATATATAGAAACATGCATATATGTATATGGATACACGCATACATACATACATACATACGTGGATACACGTATTTATTTGTATATACATGAATGCATACGCATGTATATATATATATGTGTGTGCCTGTTTGTGTGTGTGTGTGTGGGGGGGGGTGCGTGTGTGTGTGTAAACATTATATACTCATATATATATATAATTGCACAAATATATATCTTCCTCTCTCTTATAGAGAGGAAGAGAATGAAGGAAGGAAATGAGAATATTACCAGATACACGGAGACATACAGCGACAGACATATATATGTGTGTGTTTGTATATATATATATATATATATATATATATATATATATATATATATATATATATAT
>NC_068991.1:69667178-69674366 GCF_001194135.2 Octopus bimaculoides
ATATATATATATATATATATATATAGATATATATATATATATATGAGTGAGAGAAAGAGAGACACATAGATAGATAGATAGATAGATAGATAGATAGATAGATAGATAGATAGATATCTACAAAAGAAAATGCTGCTCTTAATTATTTGTCAACGTGAATGCTGGAGCCAACATAAAGCACAACCGCCATCGTGATCATTCATTTTATTATTATTATTATCATTATTATACTTATTATTATTATTATTATTATTATTATTATTATTATTATTATTATTATTATCATTATTAGATTTTTCTTTATGCTCATGTGTGAAAATAAGGTTTTAACCTCAGTGGGTGTAAAAGGTTTGTTTTTTTTTCTAATTATCTCTATTCTTTATAAATCTGATAAGTAAAGTTTGAGTATTTTTCTTTTTGTTTTGTTTTCTTTACGTTTAGTTATCTTTCTTCATGTCTGAAATAATCCAATCAATGTTTCTATTGTTAAAAGATATCAGCTAAATGTCTTCCCTTTAAAATTTGCTATTTATTTATCTTATTGAATTAAAATATTTGAAGTCATTTATTCATATATTTATTTATTTATTTATTTATTCATATATTTATTTATTTATTTATTCATATATTTATTTATTTATTTATTTATTTATTCATATATTTATTTATTTATTTATTCATATATTTATTTATTTATTTATTTATTTTATTACTTTCGTTTCAGGGTTATTATTTTTCATTAAATTGAATTCTTGACGACACTTTGTATAATTATTTTCATTTTACAATCATAAAACTCTATTATAGTTTAAGAGAGAACAAAACAAAAGATGCCTCCCTCTATTGATGTGACAAAACGCTTAAGCATATTTTCTTTTGAAATAGTTCATATTCCTAAAGAAAATTACTTGTTTAAACTTCGTTAAAATATTTCACGAAATATTTCTGCGACTTCAAGCGCGTTTTATTGACAGAACTTGTAGCTTGTTGGACAAAATGTATCGAGGTATTTGCTTCGGTTCTTTCCAATCAGATTTCGAATCCCGCCTTTATCAACTTTTCTCTTTAGCCTTTCAATGGGCGGTAAAATGTGACACACATAAAGTGCTGAGATCAGTTTTATCGACTCGCCTTTTCGCCAAAACGTCTGACCTTGTTAATATATCAGAAAATATCGGTGCAATAGTGAAATGTTTCACGCGCTGGAAGGAATACTTCTCCGGTTTTAGCTTCGGCTTCTGGGTTTTGTGTACTAATACCGGAGACGCCTGCTATGACTTTCGTCATTTATTAAAAGGAAAACATAGTCGGCAATTACTAGCGTCGAAATTTCAGTCTACATTGAGAAATTCTGGGATCATCAAAAAAATTTGGGGATAGGTAATAGGCGCAAGGCCAGCAATTTGAGGAGACGTGGTTAATGGACGCCATCACCCCAATTTTAGCGACCGAAAATGATAATATATGAAGATAACCACGACGGGATATGATTTTATAACATGAAGACTCGCAACCAATACGACAATGCAGTTTGTCCAATGCTTTCAAGATTTGGCCAGTTTATTATATAATTTGGGGATAAATAATTCTTTCCAGATTTTTAATGGCTCATAGTAAATTTGGCAGAAGGCTAGCAACTTTTTAAGGATGGGGAAAGAAGATTTGATCGACTCCAGCACATAGGTGGTAAACCTTTCATTAAACCTGAAAAGACTGAAAGGTAACGGTCATTGTTGGTGGTAATTGAAATCTGAAAGCTTAATGGGATGGAATGAAGAAGAAGAAGAAGAAGAAGAAGAAGAAGAAGAAGAAGAAGAAGAAGAAGAAGAAGAAGAAGAAGAAGAAGAAGAAGAAGAAATGTGTGTTGTTTATGAGTGATTTCAGGTAAAATAGGTAAGTAGCCTTTGTCTAGATGAGATATAGGATGTTAGTGTAGTCATGCAGCGTCGTAGTCGCAGATATTGCTCATGTCCTGCATGGTAAGTCTAATCTGTGCTTTGCTAAGTGTTAGAAGTTACTGGGTACTAAAGTATGTACTTACTTACTCGAAATAAGAAGGCCATAGTTTTTCTGGTGTAATCTTCATCCTGTTGAGGAGGCGTTTGCCAGATTGTAATGTTCCTTTGCATAGTGATTTCTGCCATTGTTCTGTTGTGGATTTGCGTATCTGAAAACCACTGAAAAATAACATCCATAGAATCAGGAGCCAAGGTGCCACGCAATGGGACTAAACGTTCTTACCTCACCGCCACGACCATTTTTTTCTTCGTCTCTTATGCTCTTTCATTTTACCAATTTTGGTTACTTTTGTACATTGACGGCAGACAGTTGTGTCTGCACAAAAACATTCACAGCCCAAGGTGCCACGCAATGGGACTAAACGTTCGTACCAAACCGCCACGGCCATTTTTTCTTCGTCTTCGTCTTAAAATAACTCATGTATTACAGTTGGGTACAGAAAGTGTTGCTGGGGTGAAGGATGGTTCCGTCCCTTCGTCACTGTCGTACTTTGAGTAAAAGTAATTATTGTGTAGGAGAACTACAACTACGCCTTTTTATACGAATGTGTGTGGTTGTCAAAACAGACCCCTGTGTCCCACCAAAAATTAATACCACGTGGTTTAAAGCGAACTTTATCAGAAAGACCATTGATGAAAATGAGGTCATTGCGGCACAGATGGAGTGTTTTGAACATAACCGAACCCGTGGGAACCCAAGAGTTCATAATTTCAACTAACATGGAATACCATTGCATCTCAGTCAAAGAAAGCTCTTTCTGTTCATACTACGAAGTTGTGATATATAATATGGAGCAACAAATACAAACTTCAGCATATACGAATCATAGTTGGGTGGCTTTTACAGGAAATTTGTGAATACACATCGTTTGAAAACATTGTAATTTTCGGAGCAGCAATATAGTTTTTGATACAATTCTTGAGGACAACATAAAAATGTGGGACTCAAAGATATATATTTTATATTCTTTTATTCTTTTATCTGTTTCAGTCATTTGATTGCGGCCATGCTGGAACACCGCCTTGAAGGATTTTAGTTGAACAAATCGACCCCATTAATATTTTTATTTAAAGTCTAATACTTATCCTATCGGTTTCTTTTGCCGAACCACTAAGTTACGGGGACATAAAAACATCAACTTTAGTTGTCATGCAATGGTGATGGGGCGGACAAACACATGCACAAAGACACCCAAAAATACACACACACACACACACACACACACACACACACATATATATATATATATATATGTTATATTATATTATATTATTTCAGTATCCGTCTACAAAATCCACTTGCAGCGCTCTTTGGTCGGCTCGAGACCATAGCAGTAGGACCCAAGGTACCACGCAGTAGGACAAAACGTTCTTACCACACCGCCATGACAATTTTTTCTTCGTCTTATGGTCTTTCATTTTACCGATTTTAGTTACTTTTGTACAGTGACTGCAGACAGGTGTGTGTGCACACAAACAGGCTATATTTTCAGAATCGTCCTAAATGCTATTATTTGAATAAATTTAGTTCTTCATCCCTGTTTTAATTCTCATCTCCTACCATTTGTTTTTGTATGAGAATACTGAGTTTTTTCTTATTTCAATGTTAAAATATCTGCTATTTCTAGTCCACGAAGGTGACAGAACCCCCCCAACGTATCTGAGATTTACAAACATGTTTTCAGTACCTTTCGTTCTATTTTATTTTTCATTTCCTTATAGAAATGACTATACTCTGCTGTTGAGACAACGAAGCAATAACAATTATTAACATGTGAAAATCATTTGGACGTTGAGACAGAATGTTCTGCTTGTAGCTTGTTCCCAAACATTAATCTGATACTTAAGATGTTAATGGCTGAAAGTCGTTCAAATATTTTCAGAAGAAAACAATGAAATATTTATATAATTTCACTTTAAAATATGTCACAATTGCTAAACTGGGCGTTGAAGACAACTTAGAGTTTGTAAACTACTTAACATATATTTGGAATCAATATTTTATCACTTCATCATTTGATTGTCATGGAAATATGCTAAATAAACCCTGTTTTTCCCCTAAAAATTCCAGACTATTCTGAGCGGAATGTATATGAAAATTTCATTAAAGTTGGGTGTTGTTTGTAGAAAAATACAAAACTCTGAAATTCTTTCTGTATTTTTGTAAGTCACTGTAGATGTTATCGCATTACGAGAGACAAATCTGCTACTACTACTACTACTACGACTACTACTACTACTGCTGCTGCTGCTTCTGCTGCTACAACTACTACTACTACTACTACTACTACTAGTGCTGCTACTACTACTACTACTACTACTACTACTAGTGCTGCTACTACTACTACTACTACTACTACTAGTGCTGCTACTACTACTACTACTACTACTACTACTACTGCTGCTGCTGCTGCTGCCACTGCTGCTGCTGCTGCTGCTGCTACTACTACTACTACTACTACTACTACTACTACTACTACTACTACTACTACAATATCGTGTTGTATAAATCTTGGTGTCTTAAAGGCAAGACACAATGTGATTATTGGAACCTCAACGCATTTTTTGATATTTAAATGCACATCTTTGAGTATATTCAATAGATATTCGAATTTCAAGTGTTAGAAATTATCAGGAAATTTGCAACAAAACAACAACGGCAACAGTTATTGCTTCTTCATTTGTCACAAATGTCAATCGTATAACAAACAAATTGCCTTACAGAAGAATGACAATGTAAGTGGGCAATAAACGGGAATAGAATAAATTAAAACGGGCTTTAATTAAATACAGTATTTTCAAAGACTCAAAGCCCCTACATAGTAAAAGAGATGTACCACGTAGAGAGGAAGAGGCAATCCCATGACGCAGTTACTTTCCACTCTAGAGAATGCTTGCCCTTTACAGATTGTAACTGAATGATATAATTTAATGCTCAGTTTTCTGAGACAAACCAATGTCACTGCTTTTGTCCGTCTTTTCCCTGGAACTGATACACGAGTAACACCTCTCACTCCAACTTCACATTCTACTCAGTTAATCGGAGGCGAATTTTCGTGGCTAAACACTTCATAGTCTGCCAATTGATACACCTACTGACTTATTGATGGATTTAATGTCGGTCACATCATCACTGGCACGTTGTTCGTTCAATTATTCGGAAGTCAAATAGTCTCGTTAAATCCTTCACGGTTCATTTCGTCGTCAGTTATGTTCGTCATCGGTTTGTCGTCAGCATTCAAGCCAGACTGTTATTAAAATATTTCATTTTGTATATTCTGGTTTCAACTCCTAACATTTGTTTAGGTATCGGTTCAAATTGCGTACCTGAATAATGCGCAGTTCCTTAACTCAGGAAGACGGGTAAGTGTTGAATCACTACAATGGTAGGTTGTTTCAAGCAGCATTTCGCTAACATACAAAGCATAACTATATCAACATGTAAGGTAAAGGAATTAATATGTAACGTAAAGAAAGTAATACGTAACGTAAAAATAATGAATATGTAACGTAAAGAAATTGCTGGGTAATGTAAAGAAATAAATTATGTCCCATACAGGAAATAAATTCCAGGGATATATTCTTTACTCTTTACCCTTTTACTTGTTTCAGTCATTTCACTGTGGCCATGCTGGAGCACCACCTTTAGTCGTGCAAATCGACCCCAGGAATTATTCTTTGTAAGCCTAGTACGTATTCTAACGATCTGTTTTTGGCGAACCGCTAGTTTACGGAGACGTAAACTCACCAACATCGGCTGTCAAGCGATGTTGGGGGACAAACACAGACACACAAACTTATACACACAGATATATATATAATATATATATATATATACAAATATACGACGGGCTTCTTTCAGTTTCTGTCTACCAAATCCACTCACAAGGCTTTGGTCGGCCCGAAGCTATAGTAGAAGACACTTGCCCAAGGTGTCACGTACTGGGATTGAACCCAGAACCGTGTGGTTCGTAAGCAAGCTACTTACCACACAGTCACTCCTACGCCTAGTAAGAAGATAACAATGAGAATATCTTGTATAACTGTCGAGGAAGCGAGCGGTTGCACAATAGTAAGTAAACATTTAAGGAAGTTATTCCGCATTGGAATTGAACTCGTGTTTTTGCGTTACGGATTTCTTATCAACACGGCTATGACTATGTATTTTAAAGTTTATTCATTTCGGAAAGAAAGAAATATTAAAAGACCATTTGCATATCAACAACTTGCTATTCCAGACATTCGTCTTAACTATAAATTGCTAATAGATTTCCTGGAATAACTCGATATCACGTTTCAAGTAAACATATATATGTTATTGAGATATTATTGTCGATGTTGTATCCATGTTATTAATATTGTTCTTATTGTTAGCTTGTAGAATCTACTCATGTTTTCATATTTTTCAATTTATTATATTGCTTTTTTTTTGTTCATTTTTTAACATTTTATATTCATTAAAATCATTTTCTTGATCAAAGTGCTTTTCCTAAAAAATTTAAATAATTAAATAATGAAGGGATGATTAAAACGGTTTCTATATAAAGTTGAAGAGACTCTTAACATTTAAACCATTAATATCAATGAATTAGACTAATCAGTGAATTTAATCTGCTAATTATTACTGTTACTTTTGTTGATATTATGTAAAAGCATATTGTTTAGATGTAGTAGCTATACGATATATATTTTATCTCATATATATGTGATTTTGTACATATATGTGTGTATGCGTGTGCAGAAACACACACATACATGTGCATGTATATACGTTATGTGTATATATGCAAACGCGGTTTCTTTCTGACACGCTCGCTCTTTTTCTCTTTCACTACTACATGGATATACGCGCAAAAACATTAACTGTTACGCACGTTTTATGTATATTTCCATATCATGTGAAGTAGTTATCACATTAATTACTGTGAAACAAAGAATTGGACGCAGGAAGCACTGACAGAAATATTTCCTATTTAATAGCAACATCTTCGAATCTTAATGCGTTTTCCGTGTATCATTTTGAAAAGATGTTGGTTTTCGAACACCACGACATACATACATACACACATACATACATTCATACATACGTACATACATATACATACATACATACATACATACATATACATACATGCATATATATATATATATATATATATACATATATATA
>NC_068991.1:69674399-69675825 GCF_001194135.2 Octopus bimaculoides
TATATATATGTATATATGTATATATATATATATATATATATATTAGATTATATTTTATTATATACCATATATTACATATTTTTAAATTCAAGGGCTCCCTGTGATTTTTCTTTCAAAGAACGTCTAAAATACATCGAAACCTCGATATCCGCTTATTATTTGCCATTGACAAATTCCATAAAAGATAGCATTCAGGCAGAATACGAGTTTACTCTGCTTCTGAAAGCAGGTCTTCATCGACCTCATAAGTAACATTTGCATGCTTTCATACACACAGAAAGATGGTTTACTACTTCATTATGCAAATATATCTGGAGATTGAAGAATAATAATATAACCAATTATAAAACGATATACACATATATTCCATATGCAAAATCAAGTGACGTTTTTTTCTCTTCAGTAACTTGCGTACTAAAAAGACCCATTAGCAATGAAATTCTCCCTTCGATCAACATTTATTTCTGAATAAATGATTTTTTAAAAATATACAGCTATATCCCACTGTATGGCTAATCGACAAAAGACAGTAACAAAAAGACTATGGTAGTTGAAAATTCATCATTAACCATCATTGGTAGGCCGGTACAGATACATCGATCCTAATCTTTTGTTCAAAACTAAAATAAAATCTGTAATGTTAAGTTACTCTCTTCTGCAATACATAAGTAGCACCTTCCGGGACAATGAATATAGAGGAATGCTTTCATTATGGTACAGATCAGTCTTTCAAAATATAAATATCACATCGAATCCAGTTAGATTTCGATATTTATGTAATAGGTAACATTTCTGAATTCAGCAAAGTGCATTATATACGTGCTTTGCCAAAATACTTTTTAAAGGATTTTCAATAAAACGTGGCTGTTGAGTAGAAGAAAAACCTTATAATCTCGTACGAAACTAATATTTTTGAAAAGTACATATTTTGTGTGGGTTCAGATATATACTTACAACAGGTGATTTTACAACGTTCAGACTGGAAATATTTCTGTTTATGATAAGTATGATGGGGAAGTGGAGTTTTGATTCCACTGAAATTCATCATAGATGAGTCGGTACTTGTATGTATATTTATTATCATAGTGCTATGTTTATTGTTTACAGAGAAAAGCTCATCCATATTTTTTCATATAGTGAGATTTAGCTTGTTCTCTATGCGGCATATATTCAAATTTAGAGGGCATTGTTAGTCCTTAAATCACTTATGAGTTTTAAAAAACGTCCCGAGGCGATGAAGTGGCAAAATCATTTGCTCGACCGGCAAAATATTTAACGGTACTTCGTCCGTCTTTACGTTATACGTTCAAATTCAACCGATGTCACCTTTCCCTGTATACATACATACATACACACATATATGTATGCCTATATAAATATGTACATACATGTATATATATATATATATATATATATATATATATAT
>NC_068991.1:69675977-69676563 GCF_001194135.2 Octopus bimaculoides
TGTGTGTGTGTGTGTGTGTGTGTGTGTGCGTGTGTGTGAGTGTGTGCGTGTGTGTGAGTGTGTGTGTGAGTGTGTGTGTTTGTGTGTATATGTGTATCTATATGTATGTATATATATATATGTGTGTGTACGTATGTATATACTCTTTTACTTGTTTCAGTCATTTGACTGCGGCCATGCTGGAGCACCGCCTTTAGTCGAGCAAATCGACCTCAGGACTTATTCTGTGTAAGCCTAGTACTTATTCTATCGTTTTCTTTTGCCGGACTGCTAGGTTACGGGAACGTAAACACACCGGCATCGGTTGTCAAGCGATGTTGGGGGGACAAACACAGGCACACAAACACACACATATATACAGACACATATATACGACGGGTTTATTTCAGTTTCCGTCTACCAAATCCACTCACAAGGCTATGGTCGGCCCGAGGCTATAGTAGAAGACACTTATCCAAGGTGGCACGTAGTGGGACTGAACCTGGAACCATGTGGTTGGTAATCATGCTACTTACCAGACAGCCGCTCCAGCGCCTATATATATATATAAATATATGCATATATATATACATGAATATATATATAT
>NC_068991.1:69677185-69679073 GCF_001194135.2 Octopus bimaculoides
TTTACAAATCGTTTGTCGTAGCATCTCTGTTGTATTCTTCTGAAACATGGACGGGTTATGAAAGACATTTCAGATTGTTAGAACGATTCCACCAAAAATGCCTTCGCCGTATTTTAAACATTAAACGGGGCTTTTTTGCTTCAGACACAGATGTCTTTGCGTCTGCAGGCATCAATGATTCTGAAAAACGGAATGATATGGTCTAGTCATATTGTTCGAATGTCGAGTGAACGCACACCCAATCAGATATGTTGTGGCGAGCTTGCAGAGCTCTGAATGATTTCTTCTTTACTTTAAAACACGCTTTTCTCTCCTCGAGTCTCTATAGACGCAGTCATCTAACATTACAATTGTATTTATTCAATTCTCTTCTATAATAAACACATTTTCCTCAAGATTTTCACACATCTTATTTACATGTGAACAACGTTAGAGATCGTTCAACCCCATTCTCACTAAATTATTGTTTTCCGTATCACTACCCTGCTTTCTTATATTTCTTAGTATTTTCAGTGACTTATACAACAGAAAAACCTTCTGTTCCTTTTTTCTACTTCTTCAGCTTTTTTCCATAAAATTAACTTCAACGTAGTCCTTCATTCGCAGCAATGACAGACGTACATCGTACTCTTACGTTTTCCTGTTTATATTTCTGTCCCATTTATATATGTATATAGTTATATATTCATTTGGCTATTTTTATAGTACTATATGTATTTTTCCTTATTTTTCTTCTCTCTCTCTCTCTCTCTCTCTCTCTCTCTCTCTCTCTCTCTCTCTCTCTCTCTCTAACCTCAGTGTTTTGTTTCAAACTCTTTCTCTTACACAGTACACGTCACTATTTTTTCCTGTAAATTGATACAACCATCATATGCATATCTCAATGTAAGCAATATCCTAATTTTATTCAAGCGTTTCATTTCTATTTCAATAACATTTAAAATCTTGTTTTAGCATATACGTTATAATAAACGCTTTAGTTGTTTCGAAAAGCGGTAATGCGAAACCGTGAGCAAGATACGGTATAAATGACAGTTGCTATTTTCTGTTATTATACATAAACACACATATATGTATACATACATATGTGAATGTTTTTTTGTCAGAGTGTGTAAATAATATTAGCAACAGACGAAATATTGTGTAACACTATCTGTACTGTATTTATAAATAGACGCGTATGCCTGTCAACACGTTTCTTCGCAATTCGATAGATAAACTTTACAGTTGATGTTTACGTATAGCACTTCCATTGCTCAAATCGGACATAGACGTAAAACATACTAAATCACACACGCACAAACATATATTTGTCTATATGTCTATATGTGTACATATATATACATATATATATATATACATAGAGATAGAGGGAGAGAGAGAGACAACATGTGTATGTTTCTGCGTTTATCGATATATGCGGCTTGTCTAGATGTGTGACGTATGTACGTGTTGTTAATATTCTTCTCTTGAAGGTTTTTTTCTTGTTTTTTTTTTTTTGTCGCCAATACGAATGAAGAGATTAAAAAGTTATTCAGAACTAACATGATAAAACAATAAGTCATATTAAAGATATTTTGAAAACACGCTTAGAACGCACAGACACTCGACTTGGATACATAAACACAGATAGAAACAAACTCACATAGATATTTATATACAGATGTACGTATGCTTGAGTTTATAAATATGTGTGTGCGTGTACACACACACATATATACACACAGTTAGATAGATAGATAAATAGATAGATAGATAGATAGATAGATAGATAGATACATTTCTTTTATTAGCCACACAGGGCTCAACGAAGATGGGACAAATACAATGTAGAGCTTTTCTTTTTGGGAGGGGAAGGAAAAAAAAGGGGGGCGATCAAAAGGGATCG
>NC_068991.1:69683885-69686804 GCF_001194135.2 Octopus bimaculoides
CTCTTCCTCCTTCCTTTCTGGGCTATTTGCCATTCCTCATTACTTTCATCTTCCGACGAAGGTTCTGAGGAATCGGAAGGGGGTAGGGGCAAATTGTGAGCGTCTGTGTGTGCTTGTGTGAGTGGTTGTGTTGCTGTTTTTGTTGGTGCTGATGGCTTGTTATTTGTGTGAGGTGTGTGTGATGTGGGGGAGGGGGAAACAGTCTTGGAATTTTCTTTCTTTTCCCCTGCTTCCTCACTTGTTGTTTTTGCAGATGCTGTTGTCTTCTCAGTTGCCAGTGTTGCTTGTGTTTCTCTTGTTTCAGATAGATAGATAGATAGATAGATAGATAGATAGATAGATAGATAGATAGATAGATAGATCATGCTTTTTATTATCTTTTAACTGTTTCAGCCATTATACTATGGCCATGCTAGGGCACCTCCGAGGAAAAATTTTACTCGATTGGAATCGCCCCCAGTATTTACTTTCTATAAGTTTGGTACATATGTTATCGATCTCTTTTACCGAACCGCTATGTTACGGGAACGTAGAACACATCAACACCGGTTGTCAAACGGTGGTGGGGGCAAGCACACATGCACTCACACATATTTATGACGCGCTTCTTTCAGTTTCCGTCAGCCAAATTCATTGACACGGCTTTTGGCGATCCGAGTCTTTAGCAGAAGACGCTTGCACTAGTTGCCACGCAGTGAGACTGAACTCCTAACCATGTGGTTGTGAATCAGCCTATTACTACACATGTATGCAAGTGTATGTATAAACATATATAAATGCATATGCATATGTATATCGATGTATACATGTATATATTTATATGTGTATGTACTTATACTTATAAATGTGTGTCCGTGAGTGTGTCTGTAGGTGTGTATGATACACACATATATACTGGATGGGCAGGTATATGAATGGAAATTCCAGTATATAGGTAACGACAAACCTACATTAAGAAATATTTTATCTTTGAACATTCTTTTTTCTCTTTTGGTGTATTATCGAAATTAATATTACTGATGATTAGAATCAGTCGAAATTAAAATATGAGACAGTCCTTATGAGTCTATACACCAGCTACAGTCGTTAAACTGACACCAGGTATTTCAAAGGACGCCCTTATCCGTGTTCAAGTTTAAGGAAGATCAGGTGTCCTCTGGTGTTGATCTGGCAACTCGAATCAAAAGAAAGACAGCAGATCCAGAAAACCATCAATAGGCGTTCTAAGGGATTCTTAAGGATCCTGGCCCGAACCTTTCACGCAGTAGAATTCGCTGTCAGACATCTTCGCACAAAAAGACCACATAATCATACTATATTATAAAAAAGGCACACTATATATCAGACAATACTGTAGTTAACAAAAGAAACATATGACATTGCTCATATTGTAGACTCGTAGCTCACGTGATTTAAATGAGGTGAAGTACTAAGTCAAGAGAGACCCGTGTCGGCGGCACAATTGTGCTAAAAACAAAGAACATCTACGGTACGAATCGTAGGCCTCCAGTTGCGTCTGTGGTAGCATCGCTAACATCATTTGGGTTGCCGATGGTTTCGGTGGATGGCTTATCTTTCCTTATGCTATATAGTTGAATATGAGTGCCAAATTTCTATAAGCAGCAAGTTTTATTTTTGTCTTTTGTGGGTTTGATTTTGTTTTTTGTTCGTTCTCGTTTGCCTGGCGCACCCTGATATGCTTGCATGTGGCTGAATGCACGCGTGTGGGTTTAAGCATACATACAGACATATATACGTGTGAAATGTGATATTTGTTAAAGTTTGTCACTTAAGTGCACACGCACGCACACGAACACACAAACATAGGAAGAAAGGTAGCTAGATCAAGAGAGAAAGAGTGAAAGAAAGAAAGAGAGGTTAAAGAGAAGGAGAGAAAGAAAAAGAGCGCATGACGTTTTATTTCGAGCGTCAACTCGGGAGCTGCCACGTTCATGATATCAATACATTAAAAAAAGTTTAAAGAAAATGGACTTTTTATCCAGGCCGTGCAACGTTATTATATATCGTCTTCCATTATTGTCACATTGAAATTTGTTCACAAATATATGTGAGCAATCATTGATCAGACACCAAGAGGCCTAACCCAGGTAACAACGTATTCCAATACGTAATATATTGGTGTACCATCGGTAACTAAACCTGAACACCTTCCAAAATTACTTCATACAGAAAATAATGTTTGGACAGAGTGAATCCAAAACCTGTCAAAACAAACATATCCTAAAAATAGGTGAATAAAAGTTCTATGTATGGAAATTTAAATGCGAATATGTAAAGACCAATTTTGCTCGAGGCCTTCCTGCTTATATTATCTGACAGCTCATCTGATTTTGTCTACCGCCATTCTAACGGCTTCAAATTTTTGAAGAGTAGCATTACTGTGGCACATGGTTTAGACATAATATAATTAAACAGCAAGAATTTTGCGCAAGATTTTGCTTTTATGCCGCAAAAATTAAGATCCGGATATACAGGAATGACGAATAGACAACACGAATTTAGTTATGGCGACTTGGCAACGCGTCAGTGATAATAAAATGCCGACAATTACATAGGTACAGTGATATTCATAATACTCCGGATATCGTATAAATTTTCGATATTCTAGGAACATGAGTCTTAGTTGAGGTGTCACAGTACCCATCAGGTAAAGCGGGGTACTTGGTGAAGAGTTTCTATTGAATATTACCATGAGTAGCTCATGAGAAGGTGGTATTATGTCACAAAATTTAGTGGGAAACTGGGCGTATATAAGAAACAACTGAATGTATATATATATATATATATATCCGTTAGATACTCTGCTCAATATATTGATTGATAGACATGCATATATATATGTATATACTTATGCACACAAACAAACATACTTACACACATACATACTTATATATAAAT
>NC_068991.1:69687645-69688558 GCF_001194135.2 Octopus bimaculoides
TATATATATATATATATATATATATATATATATATATATATGTGTGTGTGTGTGTGTGCGCATGTGTTGCGTAGGTGTGTGTGTGCATGTGTGTGTGCACGTGTGCAGTGTGTGTTTGCGCGTGTATGTGTTTTATTATGGTTAAAAAATACTTTTTCTCAGAATATTTTACATAACTTTTTAAGACATCTGACATCTTACTTCTTCCTGCTAACCGCTCATATTCAAATTACAATTGATAATTGTTGGAATTGAAGTAGACTGAGATGTACATACAGTGTTATCGTATAGAGGGAAAGTTCAATATGAAGTTTTAAACTCATTATCTTGCGGTTAGTAGTAATCCATTACCTTAAATTTGAAGTTTTTAAGACCTTGCACATTATTTTACTGGGCTTGGTCTTTCGACTGTCGCCATGATAGAGTATCACCCTCAAGTATTTAATTCATAATACTGACCTCAGTACGTATTTCAATCTGGCATTTATTTTATAGGTCCCTGCTTGATGAATTGCAAAGTTTGAGACATAGTGGGACACAATACTCTATTTAACAACAAATTTAAACACACACATACCCACATATTAGGTGCAAGAATGACTGTGATTGAGAAGTTTGCTTCGGAACCACATGGTCCAACGTTCAGTCCCTCTGCGTGGTATCTTGGGCAAGTGTTTTCTGCTATAGCCCTTGCCCAACCACAGACCTATGACTGAATTTGGGAGACAGAAACTGCAGCGATGTTTACCAGAAAGTGACCAAAAGACATGTTTGTAAAAAAGAGTTGTTTGCTTCATGCTCCTCGTGTGCCGATTCTGCCCATAATAAAGGAACAACTAATACAATGTGGCTGAGGGTCATAAAACCTGGACAACGCCGGGGTACATTGCTAGTATATAATACATTAAATATA
>NC_068991.1:69689022-69690088 GCF_001194135.2 Octopus bimaculoides
GGTTTCGATTCCCAGCCGGGCGTTGTGAGTGTTTATTGAGCGAAAACACCTAAAGCTCCACGAGGCTCCGGCAGGGGATGGTGGCGAACCCTGCTGTACTCTTCCACCACAACTTTCTCTCACTCTTACTTCCTATTTCTGTTGTGCCTGTAATTCAAAGGGTCAGCCTTGTCACACTGTGTCACACTGAATCTCCCCGAGAACTACGTTAAGGGTACACGTGTCTGTGGAGTGCTCAGCCACTTGCACATTAATTTCACGAGCAGGCTGTCCCGTTGATCGGATCAACAGAAACCCTTGACGTCGTAAGCGACGGAGTGCCAACAACAACAACGCGGATATCCACTTCCCGAAGCCTTGTTTCAGAATATTTGCAGTTAGACTGTGAGTAACCAGGATGTAGTGAACAATATCTCGGAATGCCTTTTGTGCTACTCTTAAATCTAGGAACTTTACAGCAGCCTTCGTCTGTATATATAATTATATATAAGAGGAAGAAATTAATTTAGATGCGTAACGTTACATGAATATTGTTATTGCTTACCTGAAACATTGTTGCCGTTTTTGGATTTGTTTTTCATGTTATGGATGTCCATATTTTCATTAGTAGTAGTATTGTTACCATTATACCAATTCTTCATTTCTGATTTTCTGTTAGAAATAAGATTTTCTTCCGCTCAATTTTATCGGTAACATAAATCAGCTTCCGCCATATTGGATCGAAGCTCAATTTGTAAGAAAATCACAATGATCACAAAGCTGAACACCACTTGTGATAGTCCCCCCCTCCTTCTCTCTCTCTCTCTCTCTCTCTCTCTCTCTCTCTCTCATGGGGGTATCGCAAAAGAAATCTCCCCATCATCCGATTATCCATCTCAAGCCGCTTATTCAAGATTTAGATTTAGTACAGTTATAACTCTCTTATTTCGTCCTTTGTACATATTCAGTGTTTCCTTTACATTTTTGTTCTTTCCCAGTTGTTATACGGTGTTTGCATTTAACCATATAAGTATGCATCTGTGTAAGTATATATGTATATACTTACATATATATATATATATATATA
>NC_068991.1:69690792-69692665 GCF_001194135.2 Octopus bimaculoides
TATATATATATATATATATATATATATATGTATATATATACAAGAATAAGGGCAGAGAATCGTCAATTAATAATAGAATTAATAATTAACAATTCTGCCAAGTAGTTCAGTATGAAAAAAACCTTTATCGGTAAGACTATTTATCATTATAAATATACAGGGATTAGCAATTGAGTTGCTTCTCCAACATACTGAAAATTTAGAAATAGCAGTCAAAGAACTACTGATTCCAAACTACAAATTTTCTCTAAAGTGGATGGCGATATTTATGGCAGTGGTCTAACATATAAAAAAATCTATACTCTTCAGAACTGTTTCCGGAATTTAGCGCGCCAGAGCTGAGACATTTCAAAATAACCCCAATGTAATCGGTAGAACCTTACGCACGTCAAATTTTACTTTGTGGTTGGGTCATTGATGACCTCTTTCTAGCATATTGGATGTTCACCTAGTGGTCATCCCTTCTTATACGCATATATATATATATATATATATATATATATATATATATATATATATATATACAAAGACAGAGAGGCTGCGATGAGGGAACCCTCTTCTCTACTTGCAATCGATGAGTACATAAGTATGAATTTCATATGAAACTAATACCAAGCAATTTGAGTAATTGAGTAATATCAGCAAATTCATGTAGCTGAGACGTGTCAGAAATTTCACAACACACGTCACATCGCACAGGTATATATTGTATATTTTGAATATTTGACAATATTTATCTATCTATTCATCGGACACTGATATTCTGTTCGCAATCTAATGAATTATCATGCAACTTAAAGTTATCCTAAATCAGCTACTTCATGTGTTTCTACAATCTGTAGAAAACAGATGGCGTTGAAAACAAATAGACGTAGTAGTATAACACTCGGGAATTGAGATGCAAACACACGCAGATACGCAAACACACATATACACATACACTCAAACACATATACTGACCATCTTCATACTCTCTCGTCCCAGAAACCTCTTTCACTTTCTCTTTCCACTTCCGGTATTTTAAGAAAAGTAAACGCACGCGGATTGCTGACAATTTTTCCTTATTTTTCCTCTTTTCTCTTTGGACTTCTCGCTTTTCGATGAAGAGCTTTGCTCGAAACGCTAACAACTCTCTCCTTTCACCGAGCATCAATTAATTAATATTTTTTTTTGTGCATGTCCTCATGTGTTTTTGTTTCTTTCTTACCCTGTTTTCTAATAGTTTATTCTTTGAATTGACTATATATATATTTACATATATTCTTTTATTCTTTTATTCTACCATTTGTTTCAGTCATTTGACTGCGGCCATGCTGGAGCACCGTCTTCAGTCGCACAAATCGACACCAGGACTTATTCCGTGTAAGCCCAGTACTTATTCTAACGGTCTCTTTTGCCAAACCGCTACGTTATGGGGATATAAACATACCTCGTCGGTTGTCAAATGACGGTGAGGGGCGGCAAACACAGACATAGAAACACACACACACACACACACACACACACACACACACACACACACACACACACACATATATATATATATATATGTATATACACATACACAAACAACAAACCACATTGAAACCCAAAAAACAAATGCCTTACCTTGTAGTTGCGCTTCACTTAATTCAATTATTCGCCACGCTGCAATCCAACGTCGCGCCCTTCTTCAGTGCAAAGAAAAACACTGACATGCGCAGTGGAAGCTTTTTTCCACTCAGCCACGTCCGCGCCTATATGTGTGCGTGTGCGTATTTGACTGTATGCATATATCTTCATATATATATACACACACGGTACTCCGAGTCTCCTTTACGTAATAAAGGTACCTACAAAAGATTAGTGGCAGATTTTCATACTTAGAATCTTC
>NC_068991.1:69692783-69694540 GCF_001194135.2 Octopus bimaculoides
GCTTTTTTCCACTCAGCCACGTCCGCGCCTATATGTGTGCGTGTGCGTATTTGACTGTATGCATATATCTTCATATATATATACACACACGGTACTCCGAGTCTCCTTTACGTAATAAAGGTACCTACAAAAGATTAGTGGCAGATTTTCATACTTAGAATCTTCGTCGTGAAGAATTTCCCTCTCTCATATTATGTGATCACGAATCTTACTACACTTCAACATTGTAACCTTACAATAAATCCTCCAATATGTTTTGCACATCTTTGATGATTATATTTCGAAATAAGCTTTGGAGATGATCTGAGTATTGACCTCTTTTACTTACAATATTTCACAGACATTATTATGTGTCTTTTATACAGAATAAAAAAAACATCTTCTCGTAATAAACTTAACAGCTCGAAAATTACTTTTAGTCATTTCTTTGTTTCGATCATAGGAATGCAACCATGCAATGGCTGTGCATCGTAAGTTATTTTTGTTACTCGATCAATTAGAATTCTGCAGTTTTAATCTCATATATATTTCTCTCGTTTTAGTTTATTAGGCTGGAGGGCTCGGTTACGAAACATTTAACAAGCCAGCAAACCAACACCTGCCAGCATACTATGAGATACAAACAGAAATGCGCTTCAACGGCATTTTATATATGTCTGTGTGTGTATTTATATATGGGTAACTGACTCGTGGTCGTAGGATCGAGGTTTCAATTTCCAGGTCGAGTGTTGTGGTTATTTATTGAGGAAAAACACCTAAAGTTCCACGTGGCTACGGCAGGGTGTGGTGAAGAACCCTACTGTATTCTTCTACCACAAATTTATCTCACTCTTTCTTCCTGTTTCTGTTGTGCCTGTATTCCAAAAGGCCAGCCTTTTCACACTCAGTGTCACGCTGAATCTCCCCCGAGAACTACGTTAAGGGTACACGTGTCTGTGGAGTGCTCAGCTATTTGCACGTTATTTTCACGAGCAGGCTGTTCGTTGATCAAATCAACTGGAACCCTCGTCGTCGTAACCGACGGAGTGCCACGCTGTTTCCAAGTACCAAATTCACCCACAAGTCATTGGTTGCTTGGGACTATAGTAGCAGATACTTGACTGAAAAGCGAGCTTCTTAGTCAAACAGCCATCCGTGAGCCAATAAAAGATATGTTTACAGACACTTGTTCAGGGAATTTTGCCAGTAATAACGATGAAAAAGATATCAAAAGATCAAATGAAATTGTTGAAGTTGCAGTAGAATTGTTGTAAACAATGTCTTACCTATCAAATGAAAGTGTTTTTATTTTTGTGTAAAGGATGCAAGCGCTGTCCTAGGTTTGCAAGTAGAATTCTCATATAATCTCTATATAGTTAATTATGATATTATTTGCTAACTTATTGGTCCGTATTTCACAGACCAGTAACTAAAAATTCGATAAAAGAACGCGCATACACAAACGTAGTTCTCACACACGCACACATAAGAGAATATAATACACAAAGGGGCACGCAACACAAAATGTTACTAATTAATTACTCTTCGCCACAACTTTCTCTCCCTCATTCTTCCTGTATTTCAAAGGACCAGCCTTGACACACTCTGTGTCATGCTGAATCTCTCCGAGAACTACGTTAAGGGTACATGTGTCTGTGGATTGCTCAGCCACTTACACGTTAATTCCCACGATATGGCTCTTCCGTTGATCGGGTCAACTGGAACCGACGTCGACGTAACCTATGGAATGCTACGATATATATATATATATATATATA
>NC_068991.1:69696078-69697685 GCF_001194135.2 Octopus bimaculoides
TATATATATATATATATTTATATATATATATACACGTACACATTATATATATTTACACAATAGGCATAGACGCATATATATTCCTATAGATATATGTATACATACACCCACACGCAAACACTGACACATATGAGTGTCTGTGTTTATGTGTGCGTATGCGTGTGGGTGTGTGCGCGCATACGTATGGCTGTATATATTTGTTTTATTAAATTTCTATTTCTTTACTTTCGTTTTGCTTTATACTTATTCTATCATCTTAAAAGCAAACGCTAAAAGGAGATAACATATATTAGAAAACAACGCAAAACACGAAGCAGATATGATATTATCAATTTACAAGATGTGTCGAGAGAAAGCATGGCTTATTTGCTTTTGTGCTTTTGTTTGAATTTTATATATATTTTTCTCATGTGTCTTTCTTTTTATTTTATCGTTTGTTAACTTTAATATTATTTCGTTATTTTGTTTAAATTTGTTTCGTTACATATTGTGTAGCTTAGAGATGTTTACCCAAGAAAGGTGCAAGCGTTGTTTTCCTCCCAATGAGAGAAGAGATTATCGCTGTAAGACCTAACAAGATAAAAGCAGATGCCACAAAGTTTAATATACAGCTAGTGTATATATGGTAGTAGGATAATATCAATACTACTGGTGGCTATATTTTCCCTGATAGCATACTCTGCAAGATAAATATGACAGCGGCACCGTAAGAGGAGGGGCGATAGAAGTTCGTGCTGTTAGTTAGAAAGTAATGTGTTAGAAAGTTATGCTGCTGCTGATGGTGATGATGACGATTAAGGTGGTGTGCGATGATGTTGAGCGTGTGGGGTGGTTTAGTTGGTAGGGTGTTGTGATGACAGCAGTGGTGGTGGTCGTAATGGTGTTCCTGATGTTGCTGGTGATGCTGGTGATGAAGTTGACAATGGAAGGTTTCGGAAAGTGATGGAGATGATGTTGACAGAAAGGTGGTGTCAGTGATAGTGGTGGTGGGGAGGTTGGTGGAGATGATGCTGATGGTGATAATATTAGGTATGATGTTGGCACGTGATAATTGTCGTGGTGGTGGTCGGAGTAATGGAGGGAGAGATAGTTGATGCTAGCAGGTATATTAGAGGTAGAGGACATGGTTGGATTTGGTAGAATGGATGCTGTTTCAACAGAGTGGGATTGTAACGACTGGGGGGTTTGTAATGGTAGCAGTAGTGATCATTCTGGATGAGGATTATAATGATGTCGATGATGATGAAGGTGGTGATGATGATGATGATAATGATGATGATGATGATGATGATGATGATGATGATGATGATGATGATGATGATGATGATGAGGAGGAGGAGGAGGAGGAGGACGAGGATGGCGACGACGACTACAATGACGATGGAATGGAGGTGCGTAGTGCACTGCATAGTGGGAACGCTACTGGAGCTGAAAGTTAAGTATTTATGACACACCCACACACCAACAGGCACAAGGAAATGTACACTCAGGCATACATACATATGCGTGTGTGTGTGAGTGTATGTGTGGGTGAGTGTGAGAGTGTGTGCATCTGTGTACATACATATGTATATACATGCATATACATATATATATATATATATATA
>NC_068991.1:69698515-69704985 GCF_001194135.2 Octopus bimaculoides
ATATATATATATATATATATATACATATGAAATATATACACATCTGCAATTTTAGGATATATAAATCTAGCTTTATAAAACCACTTAACGCGTATATTTTTGTGGGTCTGTGTTTGTTCTCTCACCATCGCTTGGCAACTGATGTTGGTGTCTTTACATCCCCTCAACATAGCAGTTCGGTAATAACTAACGATAAAATAAGTACCAGGCTTACAATGAGTAAGTCCTGGTGTCGATTTGTTCGACGAAAGGGTGTGCTCCAGCATGGCCGCAATCAAATGGCTGAAACAAATAAAAGAATAAAGAAATAAAACAAGAATATATATGTATAATCACATGCAGGTTATGCTGCACCACTGGAAATACCTACAGACACATAGATGGATGCATCTCATGTGCGTATATCGTGTTTTCTTATTTCTTTATTGCCCACAAGGGGCTAAACATAGAGAGGGGACAAACAAGGACAGACAATAGGATTAATCGATTACATCGACCCCAGTGCTTAACTGGTGCTTAATTTATCGACCGTGAAAGGAGGAAAGGCAAAGTCGACCTCGGCGGAATTGAACTCAGAACGCAACGGCAGACGAAATACCGCTAAACATTTCGCCCGGCGTGCTAACGTTTCTGCCAGCTCGCCGTATATCGTGTATTCTACGACAGAAACAGAATGCCGCTCTCAGTTAAATGAATTTCAAGGTTGCTTTAGGTTTATCATCAGTGAGCAAAACCCCCACATGAAGATGCATTTGGCCGTTTGCTTTTGCTCTCTTAGAAGACGTTGCTTATTCCTATCAATTCCCAGTGTTCACTAAAATTTATGGTCATATAATGTGGTAAGAATTGTAACAAACCTTGAAGAAATTCTGCCCTTTGACGTTCAAGCCGTGACATGTGCAGGATTTACGGAAAATTGGGTTGATATAGGTTTTCGAAATATTACAAGTAGCATAAATATAAGCATATATACATAAAGTGTGTGTGTGTGTGTGTCTGTGTGCGTGCGTGTGTCATTGTGTTTATGTTTTCTTCACTACCACATCGCTCGACAACCGATGTTGGTATATTTACGTTCCCGTTAACTAGCGGTTCGGCAAAATACACCGATAGAATAAGTCCCAAGCTTCCAAAAAATTAGTTGTGTGGTAGATTTCCTCGACTAAAAGGTAGTGCTTCAGCATTGCTACGGTCAAATGACTGAAACAAGTAAAAGAATTTTTAGAAAATAACGAATAAAAGAATATATATACACATATATACATAAGTACATATATACATGCGTAGATAAATACATACATGCATAGATACATGCATACATACATTTCTCTTGCCTGGACATCACGCAAGACTGTTTCCATCGAATACTCTTCTGCTGCAAGTTTACGCATCCATTTATTTTATTCTTCTAATAAAGTTACAAAGCCTTGCTTTTCGATAGCAACTGTGTGGAAAATATAATTTATATTCATGAAAATACATTTAAATTTATTTGAATATTTTAGTTGTATCACGTTGAATATTATTAAAACAAAAAAAAACACTTGCTATGTTTTTATTTATGTATTTATTAGTAGACATCAGACAGTTATCACACTGTGAAAGATAAATTTTAAAACCAAAATACATTAAAGTAATAACAGCTATAATTTTATAGTTTGTTACCAACAAAAGTATCTGAAACACAAGTACCGACGTACTGTAGTTTTCTAATATTTATGTGTTGACAAGTAAAAATGATTTATTATATTACGCAAAGAACAATTAATATAACGAATATATCTCATGGTGAAATGTTTCTTTATCGGTAACTTGCGAACTCGGATATCTTCAAGTAAACCTTACGAAGGTGTTTAAAGATATTTTTCTTGGTTGACTTTGATTTCGAGAGCCCGAGTAACAGATATTTTGGTTTTTGGTTTATTGTCTTTTTTCAGAAGGCAGCGGAGTGACGCCTTTAGTCATGTTTGCCCCCTACCGAAATGCTGTGAGGGGGCTCTTTGATGAACCGGGGAACCATATTACGGAATTCACTTGGCCCTTTAGTTCAGTTACATGACAGAGCTAACTCAAGGATAATGGGATTGTTTTGGCTGGTCATGTCAATCCTACATGACATTGATCCCTGGTAGTTGCGCAATCAATCCTCCGAGAAGATGATACGCGCTTTCGAATGGCTAATGTTATTTAAAATAAAGAAAAGGGTCCAAAAATATAGTAAACCACTCTGCTTGGCCCTCACAATCACTGGATCTCAATATATTCCAATTTTAATTATGTATTTTGGAGTAGCAATTAAATAACTGCTTCCCTCCACAATCGTAGCTTATAGAGCTAAGTCAGATTGTCCCTTTAAGAATGGCTCAACGTTCCCATAAGACCCATTCAGAACATGCACAAAAGAATTTCACGGAGCATTAAGCAGTGACTGGTGACAAAGTTTGCTCAGCTCCTTCTTAAATAATAAAACTCCATTCAAAATATGTTTGAATTATTTACCCATCACTTCTGTATATAAATTCGGTTAAAATGATGCTATCTTAATTGCGTAATTGTGGAATTTGTGATGTTGATTGCTAATGAAAAAGGCGATGAGCGTAATCAAATTATGAAACATTTGTGAAATTTTTGCTTTCCTGCCCTTAATTTTGTATATATGTATGTGTGTGTATACATATATACGTACATTTATATATATACATATATGTGTGTGTATTCATATATACACACACTTATGTATACATATATAAAATATGTATAGTTATATATATATGTTCAAGATATATGTTTAAAATTTTGGCGAAAGGCCTGCGTTTTCGAGGATGGAAGTCAGTCGATTACATCGACCCCCAGTGCTCAGCTGGTATTTTCTTTTATCCACCCCAACAGGATGAAAAGCAAAGTCGACCTCAACAGAATTTGGATTCAGAACGTAAAGACGGAAGAAATGCCTCTAAGCATTTCGCCCATCGTGCTTACGTTCCTGCCAGCTCGCCGCATTCGAAAGCCACATACACATGCAGACGCATGTTCTTTTTACCGTTTGAATTTCTTTCCTGGGAAATATCATCGAACGAGTACATTCGTACGATGGTAGGTGACGATTTCCGCAGAATTTAGCGTCTCTTTCTTGCAAATCGCCTGGCCACGTCGAGATTGTTAAATTCTCTGATACAAATTGTAAATCTACAAATGTACACCAGAATCAATCGCAACAGCTTAATACCAGCGCTGCCAGCACTGATGCTGCTGCTGCTACCACTACTACTACTGCTGCTACTACTACTACTACTACTACTGCTGCTGCTGCTGCTACCACTACTACTACTGCTGCTACTACTACTGCTACTACTACTGCTTTTACTACTACTGCTACTACTACTACGACCATTGCTGCTGCTGCTACTGCTGCTGCTTCTTCTTCTACTACTACTTCTACTACTACTACTACTGCTACTACTGCTGCTGCTGCTGCTGCTGCTGCTTTTACTACTACTACTACTAATACTATTAATACTACTACTGCTGTTACTACTACTACTACTACTACTACTACTACTACTACTACTACTACTACTACTACTATTACTACTACTTTTATGGAAAAATGATGGTGATAATGATAATAACGACGACGACGATGATGATGATGATGATGATGATGATGGTGATGATAGTGACGACAGTAGTGGAGATGGTTGTAGTGATGCTGTTGCTGCTGATGGTGATGACGATGACGATGGTGGTGATGACGGATGATTATGAAGATGAACGAGGAGGAGACGATAATTCCAAGAAGCAATAAATATATAAAGTGAAAAATAAATAAATCAACAGAAACGCTAATTAGAGAAAAGTGACCAATTTCCTTCCTTCACATGGTGCCAGTCTAGAAAGGAAGCAAAATAATTAAGCAGGTGATATTCGATGCTTTGGAACACTCGAAGAATATCTCAAAGTTGTACAGATAACCTGATTCTGTATCGTCTACAGAAATATCGAATTTTATACTTATTGACTTAAGGACTAATATACATTAAAAAAAAAAAAAAACATATATATTGAATTATGTCAAATCAAATATATTACCGATATTGATTTTATCAAACTCATAACGACGAAAGGGCGAATTCAATTTTATATGGTTTGAAAGGCGGTGAGCTGGCAGAAAGGTTAGCTCGCCGGGCGAAAATGCTTAGCGGTATTTCGTCTACCGTTACATTCTGAGTTCAAATTCCGCCGCGGTTGATTTTGCCTTTCATCCATTCGGGGACCGATAAATTACGTACCAGTTACACACTGGGGTCGATATAATCGACTTAATGCGTTTGTCTGTCCTTGTTTGTCCCCTCTGTGTGTAGCCCTTTGTGGGCAGTAAAGAAATAAGAAACGTTAGCACGCTGGGCGAAATGCTTAGCGATATTTCGTATATCGTTACGTTCTGACTTCAAATTCCGTCCATGTAGACTTTGCCTTTCCTCAATTCGGGGGTCGATAAATAAATTACCAGTTACGCACTGGGGTCGCTGTAATCGACTTAATCACTTTGTCTGTCCTTGTTTGTCCCCTCTGTGTTTAGCCCTTTGTGGGCAGTACAGAAATAAGAAATGTTAGCACGCCGGGCGAAATGCTTAGCGGTGTTTCGTCTGTCTTTACGTTCTGAGTTCAAATTCCGCCAAGGTCGACTTTACCTTTTATCCATTAGGGGTCGGTCTAATCATACTGGGGTCGAACTAATCGTACTGGGGTCGATCTAATCGACTGACTCTCTCCATAAAAGTTTCGGGCCTTGTGCTAGAGTAGAAAAGAATTTTACATGGTTTGGAATACAGTTTGCTTCTGATTGGTTCTGATACTTAATGTTGAGAAGCCACAGAGATAAGGAAACATCGATGTCCATCGTTCCTGAATGAGATTTGGAACGAGTTACGTCACCTGCCTATGTGTTCCAAGTGTTTTAAGACCCGGTGATTTGAGGGAATCAACCCACCGAGCAAACAAGTAATGCACATACAATAAGTTTGTGTGGTCGATAATATATATATATATTATATACACATAGGCGCAGGCGTGGCTGTGTGGTAAGTAGCTTGTTTACCAACCACGGGTTCAATCCAACTGCGTGGCATTTTGCGCAAGGGTCTTCTATTATAGCCTCGGGCCGACCAAAGCTTTCTGCGTGGATTTGGTAGACATAAACTGAAAGAAGCCCGTCGTATATATATGTATATATGTATGTGTGTATGTTTGTGTGTCTTTGTTTGTCCACCCACAATCGCTTGACAACCGATGCTGGTGTGTTCACGTCCCCGTAACTGAGCGGTTCGACAAAGAGACCGATAGAATAAGTACTAGGATTGCCGAGAATAAGTTGTGGTGTCGGTTTGTACGACTAAAGGCGGTGAACCAGCATGGCTGCAGTCAAATGACTGAAATAGATAAAGGAATAAAAGAAACATACATACGTATGTATATACAGGGTGAGAGTCAGAGAGAATTTACATTGATAAACACATACAAACATACATAGCCATACACACACACTTATATATACATATATCGCAAATTCATATATGTATATACATACATATATACATATATATGTGTGTGTGTATATATATATATATATATAAATATATATATATATATATATATATATATGCAGTGATGTACCATTTTCAGTATGTGGGTTTCCATGTAATTATCTGTTGTGCGGTTGTTTCTACATCGCTATATGCTACTCTGTCTATGCACATACATTTTCAAACACATTTCTAGAAATACATCCATTAAGTGAAGTTAGTTCTTCTCTTTACACACAAGCCTATCAACACACACACACACACGCACACACACACACACACGCGCACACACACACGCACACGCACACATATGCACACACACACAAACGTGTGTGTGTATGTATTCTTCAATGCTTTCTTCTTTGTATCCAGTATTATTTTTCCTACCAATATATCTTTTCTTTTTACTCTTTGAGGAACATGTCAGACTCATTTCTTTTTCTAACAATTTCTAACTTCAACCCCATCTCACAGACTCACGGACGCACAAATTTGTTTGCATGTATTCTGCTGTAAAAACAAAATAAAATAACATAAAAACAAACTGAAAGAGCGAAGCATGTAAAAGAACTTTCCATGCAGCTCATTTTACGTAAGAAACTCATTATATATCTAACTACAACCATATGCTTCATATGACCTGAACGACGGAGAAAGATCTTTTTTCGGGTAATCTAGGAAGCAGAAGTTATGTGAAGAATTGCATCGTTGCTGAACCTTGCACATTACTGTGGACAAGGAGTCTTGTTTACAGATTTTGTGTAAATAAATTGTGTAGAAGCATGAAGTTATTTCAACATGCATGTTTGTACTCCAGTATAATATGGTGTAATTACTTGTACAGATTTATATATATATATATATATATATATATATATATATATATAT
>NC_068991.1:69705401-69707869 GCF_001194135.2 Octopus bimaculoides
GAGAGAGAGAGAGAGAGAGAGAGAGAGACACACATACATATATATTATATATGCATATATGTATTTTTATACGTACACACACACACATATATTATATATAAAGTACACGTAGACAATATAACGTAAAGTATGTTACATACACTCATACACATATGCATGTATGTATGCATATACATATATCTATACATGCATATTTGTGTGTGTCTGTGTGCGTGTGTGTGTGTGCGTGTGTGTTTGTGTGTGTGTGTGTGAGTGTGTGTATGTGTGTGTCTGTGTGTTTACCCACTGGAATTATATCTTCTAGAGAAAATAAAACAATTGGAGATTGGAAGAAGTGGATATTTTCATCTTCAACAAGCTCGAAAACGTATACTCATGCACATGTGCTTAACATTCGCACAACATGATCATGTATATTCAGGTGTGTGTATATATATATATATATATATATATATATATGCAGAGAGAGAAAGTTAGAGTGATGCATAGATAGGTAGATAGATGAAAAAATATATATATAAAGAGATATATGTGTGTGTCTATACACACACCCAGATATATATATGTATGTATATATATACAGATAAATAGACAGAGAGAGATGGATAGTTAGATAGATAGATGGAGAAATATATGTATAAAGAGATATACATGTACGTGTCTACATGTGTGCGTGTATGTTTGTGCGTGCGTGTGTGTTGTGTGTGGGTGTATGTATATATGTATGTGTTGGCAAAACGAGGGAGATATAGAGTAAGAGAGAGAGAGAGAGAGAGAGAGAGAGGGAAAAGAAACCAGTTTTGACATATAGTATATTACCGTACACAGTAGCTACATATATTTTAGATGCGTGGATACATTTGTATTGCTAACCAAGCCGGAATATCAAAGTAGAATAAAATTAATATTGAAGTTATAGTCATATACAAAGTATAACTCTGTGCTCCATAATTCAAGTAAATACGGTCTCTTTTTTTTGTTTTCTCTCTCTCTCTTTTTTCTTCCAACAGATCGGTCGTTGCAGAAGCGGCAACACTGGTACCCGAGTAGAGTAAAAATTAAAACAAGTCAAACAGTTGATGCCATTTTGAAAGGTAAGTAGCGAAAAAGTCTGAGCTTCCATTTCAGTGGGGCGTCAAATGAAATAAATTTCAACAGCTGTTATATGTGTGAATGTACAGGGTAAGTAAAAGAAAAAAAATTAGGCCGCACAATGCGATAGTGTTTACGCATCTACAGGCTGCACCAACCCAGATGTGTAAATAATACTTCACTGTTTTTCAAATGACTTGGTGATTGGTGAATGTTTCTACAGAGAAATGAATGTAGACTTTAAATTGCAGCTTTTTAGCTTTGTATATACAGGGTGTTCATAAAGTCACTCCGCAGTGATTTTTTTTCATTCTGCTCATGCGCAACTTGGCTATCACTGCGTGGGCGACCGGGTGTCAGCCGTGGTCTCTTAGACATTGTGTATCCTTCAGCGCGTCGACATGCTAACCATTGAAGAACGTACGTTTTTAGTTCAACGGGGTGTTTCGAGCTGGAAACAAATACACAGACAATGTGAAACAAAAGTTCAGTGAAAATTTTCCAAATACTGTTATTCCACATCGTGACACTGTGCGGGATTTGATTAGAAAATTTAGAAACACAGGCTCAGTAGAAGACGCAGCAAGAATCGGTAAGCCTACTGTTCTTTCAGACGAAACACTCCGATATTTCTGATAAACTGTTGGCAAGTCTGTCTAAGTCCTTACGTAAATTGTTACAGGAAACGGAATTCAGCCAAGGAAGTGCTCACACGGCAGTAAAAAAGAAATTAAATTTTATGCATTGAAAATGAAGGACGACACTTTCAGCACCTCTTATAAAGTTTTTTTAAAGTCTTGTAAATCTAATACGTTCTTTTGTAGTCTTATACCATCTTATAAATATTTATTTTGCAATAAAATACAGCGGAGAGACGTTTTGAACACCTTCTATTATTGTATGACTCCCAGTCGACTTGGAATCTTTTGTATGATCACGTGATATATTTGCTGAAAATAGCAGCTGTATCACCATTGAATTTGATACTAACGGATAGGTTCGTTGTAGAAATTAGACAGCTAATTGTGTAGTGCGCTTTTCTTCATAGATCTGCCACATAAATTACTTTTGACTAAATAATAGCTGTAAAACTAAAAGGATATTATTCGGTTGTCTACATTTAGATAATCTATGTATGGATGCAGGCGGAGAATCGAAACTATTGTGGCTTCATTTGCTCATAATCGTGCGTAGTATTGAATCATTTCGGTCAAAGTTTTCTGAAACAAGAAGAGATTATCCTCGCGATATAGCGAGCAATTACTGTTCTAATAACGAGGGGAAATAAGCAGCACAGTTCCAGATTTTGACCTAAATGTGTTCAAGACGTCCACACACACACACACACACACACACACACACACACACACACACAC
>NC_068991.1:69708143-69711477 GCF_001194135.2 Octopus bimaculoides
ATATATATATATATAGTAATCTGGTGCCGCGTGTTTGATGAGTTTACGCCAAATTAGGCACAAGTGATGCACCTTACATAAAGAAATACCTCGAAATCTTTGGAAAGGAATCAAGAAATTTCGCCGCTAGTAAGAAGATTGTGTATAAACATCAACAGTGAAAAGACAAGCATTTCCTTGGTGATATTCAATTAGTTTCTTCTCATAATTAATCGTTTCTTGCATAGCAGGCATTATTTGTATGTTGTTGTTGTGCTAAACGGCCTGGTGAGCGATTTAAGAGGTGTTTTTCTTTTCCCATATACAATTCAGTAATCACATAAAACACATTTTTAAATAGTTTAGTCAGCGATGACAAGCTATTGTTCATGTCCAAAGCATTGGTACCTAGTGTAAGGAAGAGAGGAGGTAATTCTCAGACCTGAATGTCTAACCGCAATACTTGCAATAGAAGGATCCCCGTAAATGACGTCCAAGTGTGAAGAACGGGGTTTAAGTAGGGCAACGGTGTAACTCTTTGTCTTTAATCGTATAGTATGGAGGTAAGTTCTGACTCACTGCGATATGGTTTCAAATCCCACTGGAATCAACTGTCTTCAACCTTTCAAGATCTATTTAAAAATGACTAATTTAGAGGGTTGTATTAGTTGGGCAGATAAAGAGAGGATCGGACAGGGAAACTTGTGCTTTCTTCTTTTGGTTCAATACGTTCTCAAGTGCAATATCCGCACAGTCGATAGGCTTTCCTTGGTAATCTTAACATTTTAGAACATTCTCCTCCCTTCCTGTTACTGGTGGATGAAGGGAGGAGAATATCCTAAAGCCAGTTACCTGGCTAGAATGCACACTGGACTCCATTGATTCCACACAAAGTGCAACATGGTTCTATTCGACCGGGTGACAGAATGAATATACCACCCAAGTATATCATGTTGAACGGTAAGTAGCTTGCTTACGAACCACGTGGTTCCGGGTTCGGTTCCACTGCGTAGCATCTTGGGCAAGTGTCTTCTACTGTAGCCTTGGGCCGAAACAAGTAAAAGAGTAAAAGAGATATGTAGTTGACACTATTTCCGAAAGTATAAAGTTCTTAGCACCTCATTAAGAATAATTTATTTGGATCTGATCTATCCTTCTTGATCAAACAAATATAAAGCTAATTAAAAAGTAGACAATTATTTGAGAGAAAAATTCAGGACCAACACTACCTAATGAGAAAAAAAAAAAGGCTTTTGTAAGTTATCTGTAATTAAATTTCGACATGATAACGTAGATAAAACTCCACATCTGCCTCAGACAATGTGAATTTGAAAAATGACTAGGAAATAAGGCTGTCACTTGCTAGCGCTCTCAATGTTGTTTCTAGAAATTCTGATGCATAAATTTCCATGGAGTGGAAACTTCAGCTCAAAATGAATGCATCAAAATGTTTCGTTAGTATCATATCCCAGCCAAAACGTGGATTAGTTTTCCCGGGTATATTACTTCCTTACTAACTTTTTATTGCTATTAGCCCAGGTAAACACTGAGCTAACCAGGAACTAATAACGAAACGAAAAGTAAATATTCGATCGAAAGCATTGAAACCATAGCATTGAAACCAGCCGCGTCAAGTAAAACGCAATTTCAATATTCTTTTTTATTTTGTATAAAGAGAGCATGTTCTTTAACGAGAAATTAATGGTTATTTTTATAATGTCCGTCCTGGAGAGGCATTAAGTTGCTACTCTCACACTAATTAACCAATTTCATTAATTTAATAACTAATTTACGATATCTATATTAAAACTTGTGTCCGGTGACACAGATATTTCTGCGAGGAATTTTGTCTTCTTCTTAAGAATAACGATGAACTGTCATCTAGGATTTGAGCCACACGTCTCTTAGTGACTGCTCAAGCATAACAATCGTTATTGTGACGCTGTGACTGACAGATATATTTATCTTCCCCTTATGTAGCAGTCGCCTCACATGTCAAGTCGATTATTTTCCTAGGACGGTCTCGTCTCTCTCATCATATATGCGTATATGTGTGGTGGTATGTGAGTATGTGTGAAAGTATATATATATATATATATATATATATATATATATATATATATATATACATACACACACATACACACACGCGCACACACACACACACACATGCACACCCGCACACCACGCGAATGTATATGTCATTCCAAGTTGCGTGTTCTAGTTTGTAGCATATAAGTCTACTCCCAGCATTCCCTGTCGGAGAGATTGCAGTAGGAAGAAACAAAACATATGTAGAAAAATGTTACGTGAAAGTATCGCCTTGCTGTAAAACCCTGCAATCTTGAAATATATCCGATGTCTCTAAGAAAGGAAGAAAGAAAGAATGAAACAAAAGAGAAAAGAAATAAAGAAAGAAACACAGAGAAACAAACAAAGGGTATAATACATTTCTTGTCTGCCTTTGCCATGTTTTCTTCACCCAAATAAGAAAATTTCAAACTATTTTGCTTCGCTTTGTTCCCTAATTTTCTCATACATATGCTTCTCATAACTTTTCCTCATAGACTGATCACGTGTGTGCGCCAAAAAAATGCTGCAAACTTCCTGTATAGTCAAAACAACATCCTTCTTTATTCCTAAATAATATAGACGCAAGCATAGATATATCTAGATATAGTGACAGAAATAACTAAAAGACAGACATATTAAAATCATATAAATATACGTTTTTAACTACAAATTCCACACAATTTTGCCATGGAAACCTTCGTAATATCATTCCTCCTTCTAGGCGTAGTAACTAAATTTTCATTAACCCATAACCCCGTTCCTTAATAAAATTACCACATTAGCTAGTAAGTTTAATGGTGTAGAATACCTTGGCTCGGACGTGGTGGCATAGCTTTAACCTTAATCTATTCAATCAATGATAAAGGGGGTTTCTACCCCGTATAGTATCCGTGATGCTGGACTGCCTATATAACAGAACAACTGCGATCTCCGCACTGGTCAAGTAAGGATTATTTTGATTTTCACAAACGGCGCTGGCGTTGCTTTGTGGAAAGCAGTTTGCTTCCCGACTGCATGGTCCAGTGTTCAGTGCAATTGTGTGACGCATTGTGCTAATGCCTTCGACTGTAGCCCCGGGATGACCAAGGTATGTCAGTGCTTTTGACAAGCGGAAACTAAAAGAAGCTCGCCTGTATTTATATATCTATATGTGTGTGTGTGTGTGTGTGTGTGTGTGTGTGTGTGTGTGTGTGAGAGAGATCCAGATGGTATCAGTATAGAAAACACTTGGTAGCGATCAAATGATTCGAACTCCGATGTCTTTACGAGGGACGATTTCCTC
>NC_068991.1:69712418-69716059 GCF_001194135.2 Octopus bimaculoides
TATATATATATATATATATATATATATGTATGGGGAGGGGATTGTATGTGTTTTATATGTATATAAATGCATGTATACTTTTATACTGACATACATGTATGTCTATATATACATAATGGCGTATATAGTATGCGTTTCTTTTCCTTGTGGTAGAATGTAACGTACCTAACATTACAGTATATGTCAGGCGCACCAGGCATACTTATATCATTTCTATCTCTATATTCATGTTAAAGTGCATGAGATTCCAGATTTCGTCGAGATGTAGTGAGAGTGAAATATTTCCCATAATGCTTTGTTACGTGCTGAAATTCTGCTAAATATTTTCTGTTCTCATTTCTTGCCATATTTTTCAATGCGCAACAAATTCTACAGATTGTCTTCGTTAGAAACTCTCTGTAGAAGAACTAAGATATCCTGTGTTTCAAGCACACGCTACATACCTGCACATACTCACATGCTCTGTCAAACATATATATACAATTATATCTTCATATGCACACAGTAATATAAATGTGTTCATACATTCACGCATGCACGTGCATATGTCCATAAAATTATATTTGCCCACACAGTAATCCCTCGGCTGTCGCGGATATTACATTCCAAAAACCCCTGCGATAGGGGAAAATCCCCGAAGTAGAAGCAGTACTCTACTGTAGATTTTTTATTATTATCTTTAAAATTTACATATATTTATTTTATCATAAATGCAAAACAACACCACACATTCGTCTCCCGAGTTTCGTTTTCCATACAGTATGTGCGATTTTTCGACATCTCATCTACGGTACACTACGTATTTTCTTTTAGTATATTTTAATTAATGTGTTATACAGTGCCGTATTGTACTCTATTTTTATTAATTGATTTATTAATTTTTAGGCATGAGAATGTTTATTTTGCCAGGCGGCGAGCTGGCAGAAACGTTAGCATGCCGGGCAAAATGCTTAGTGGTATTTCGTCTGCCGTTACGTTCTGAGTTCAAATTCCGCCGAGATCGACTTTGCCTTTTATCCTTTCGGGGTCGATAAATTAAGCACCAGTTACGCACTGGTGTCGATGTAATCGACTTAATACCTTTGTCTGTCCTTGTTTGTCCCCCCTTCTCTCTCTCTCTCTATATATATATATATATATACATATATGCGGTGCTCCAGCACGGCCGCAGTCAAATGAACTGAAACAATTAAAAGAATAAAAGAATATATTCCTATGTACTTTCAGATATGCTGGTATCAGTCTATGTTCTGTGTTTCAGCAATGAAGTTTTATACAGGTGTGATAATGCATACTTACCTGTGGTATTGCTTTAACTTTCCGTGCTTTCCTCCTGAATCGTTCAAGCTATTCGTTCGATGAGATATCAATAATGCGTCTCCTTTTGCGCATGCTCATAACACATACGCATGCGAAGAATATCAACTGGTGCATCATAGCAATGATTAATTCTCCCTGTATTTACTAGAAAAATATCTCCATCGTAACTATCTACATTATGCAATGCCTAAGCTGCACTTCGGTTGCTGATGGGAACTCTAATGAGTAAGTTATGAGAAACTTGCATTAGTTATTTACAACCCAAACGGTTTAAAGTACGATATTTATTTATTTATTTTAACTTATTCATATCAGTTTATTTATTTATTTATTTATTTATTTATTTATTTTACATGCTACATTTCTTCAGTTGGACTACATTGTTTTTGTTGGAAATTGATTCATTCATATCTTAACTAAATAAGTATGCAAATACGTGCACAAACACACGCGTATACATACGGACTAACACACACAGACACACACATGCTCGCATGCACGCACGTGAGTGCGTGTGTGTACTTTACTATTTTGAGAATGAAATATTACAAATAAATTCACGTCCTCCTTTCTCATGCAGACAGGAATACGAGCAAGTGTGCGTAACAGCCGTAATCTGTTAAGTGCTGCTGGTGCTGCTGCTGCTGGTACTGCTGCCGCTACTACTACTGCCGCTACTACTACTACTACTACTACTACTACTACTACTACTACTACTACTACTACTGAGAATGATGGGTATGATGACGAGGACGACGACGACGGTGATGATGATGATGATGATGATGATGATGATTATGATGATGATGATGAGGAGGAGGAGGAGGAGGAGGAGGAGGATGATGATGATTTTTTTTTTTTTTCCCCCCATAATAGTATGAGATAAGAAGTATCAGATGATGATTATATATCTGTGTGGGGATTTACCTAAAATCTTGCGGGGATAATTGTGTGCAGAGAAGATTAAAAAAAAAAAAAATACCCACAATACATAGACCTCCTCATAGAGCAGTACAAGGAAGCCTAACAGCTAAGATCACCCTAAAATCACCAAGGGCAAATGCATTCCCACTCTTATCGTTCTCCTGTTCACAGTAGCATTTTTGGAGTAATTTCATCACAGCCAACCATTTTTTCGTTGTAGTTACCCTCATTTTGATAATGCTACTTCAGAAAAGCACTTTTCTGTACATCCTCATTTTTCTTTCCAATTGCAACTTGAAAACGTCGAAGAGGGTTTGGTTGAAGTGGAAATTATGAACCCTCAATTCTTTCAATAACGTCTACGTTACAAGCTATTTCGCCGTAGCGATGAGATAGAAGGAAAATTCTTGCTCAGTTCTAATAAAGAAAAAAGCTCGTTCCCATTCAATATATCATGAAACAGAATTGCCGCGCACGTGACAGCACTTCAGGGACATATCTCCACAACTCAGCAATACTCAAACACTGCATTAGTGTTTGCAGGACGGCATCCTCAGGCTGGTCTTATCTGAGTCAGCATTACCTGGCGGTAACTCCTTACGCCTAGGCTTCATCCGAAATGCTCCTCCACAGCATTGCCCTGCCAATGATTTCTAGAACTTACCATTAGTAATTCCAGGCATGTAATTCCATCCGATCAGTTCAGCCAATTCGGGCTTCTAGATTATTTAAGTTTCCCCGTAGTTGTTAATGCTCATAACTATCGCAAGTCCGCTATATATTTCCATTTTTAATTGGACATTTTTAATAGGGCCGTTTGTCCAGCACGACATATCTTTTGCCAGATTATATAGATTTGCCTCTCCAGATGTTATGATGTAAGCCTACCGTCTTTTCAAATAAGAAACTCCTTTTCTATCGTGTCCTCCTTAGCGTTTACCTATTCATATAATCTTTATATCTCTTCTTCTAAATGTACAGAATACTACAATTGACTGGTCCCCTCGCTGGAAATACATTGAGTAAATTTTAAGCTGTTCTAATGTATAGCAAATTGAATTACATACGAGACAAAAAATATTAAGCATCTTCGTTGTTAATGATTTTGACTTCGTTTTCTACATTATTTAATTTGGCTCTAAGACGAGATTAAAAGAAATAATTTCATAAAGCTCAAAATCTAAGTCTATGTGAAATATTTGTTGTGGAAATGCATACGTCGTGCTAAACATACAACCCCTCTTTGTGTAGGCCTTGAATATGTAACAGGGGCCTATCTAAAAAACTGCATGTTAGCACTAGTATGCTTACATGCATACATACATATGTATATATATAAATATACGCACAATACATATGTATGTACCTGCATATATATATATATATATATATATATA
>NC_068991.1:69716285-69716671 GCF_001194135.2 Octopus bimaculoides
ATAGATAGATAGATAGATAGATAGATAGATAGATAGATAGATAGATAGATAGATATCCAAGTGTCAATGGTTTCATCCGCTTCTACAGTTTGTAATTGGATAACATACAAGAAAGACTTCAGGATATGTTAATTATATATGTATAGTTACCTAGTTACGTACGTACGTACCTAACAACATGCCTAGACACGTACCTAACTTACCTGTCTAATTACCTATTTATTTGTGTAGCTATCTGTCTACATATGTACCTGTATGTCCATTGATGAATTTGGACTGGTCGAGAATAATCTACCACTGGACCAGCGTAAATATACTCTCTGTCGCTTTTTCTATCTTTCTGTTTCTGACTATTTATAGATAGATAGATAGACATATATATATAT
>NC_068991.1:69717339-69721206 GCF_001194135.2 Octopus bimaculoides
TAAGCGACAGGGAAGTAAACACACCAGCATCGGTTGTGTAGCGACGTAAATAACAAATACATACATACATACATACACACACACACACACACACACACATATATATATATATATATATATATATATATACATACATACAAACATACATTCATACATACATACGACAGCTTTCAGTTTCCATCTACCAAATCCACTTACTAAGCTTTGGTCGGCCCGAGAGACTTGCCCAAGGTGCCAGGTAGCGGAACTGAACCCAGAACCATGTGGTTGCGAAGCAAGCTTCTTACCAGTCAACCACGTGTATCTATGTTGTTTTAAAAGCAGTTGTTCTGAAGTTATGAGAAATTTGATTGAAAGCTAAGACAAAAACTCCTTTACAAAATGTGTGATAAAGAAAAAGAAACGTTACACACACGCATGCAAAAAGAGAGAAGGAGAGAGAGAAAATACAACGGAAACGAAATAACAAAATGGCAGTAGACTAAAAAGTGACAAGGCGAAGAGGAATTGGTATGTAGACCAATCTGCTGAAGCTGGTAGTGATGAGCGATACTATTTTAAGGGTGGAACATTTACAGCGTGGGGGCAATCTTTAGTACATAGTCTTAGGATGCCCATTTATATATTTAACATATTTTATTTTCGTCTCATATTTTATCTTATTTCATTTTCTCATTACTTTTTATTTTCTTTTTTTCCCTCTTTCGTTTATCGGAAAATATGCGATGTTATGTTTTTCCTTACATCACCATTTAACAGTAGGTGTTTTGTATCGTACATGCGTTTTGTTTGCTTTATAACTTCTGTAATTCACACACACACACACACACACACACACACACACACATACACATACACACACACACACACACACACACACACACACACACACACACACACACACACACACACACACACACACAAACACACGTGCATAATCGAGTGTCAGCCGGCGGTTGCTGTTTGTGTGTTACTATGCATTTTTAACTATCGTCTTTAGAAATTTCAGAGATTCCGTAACATTCAAGACTTCTGTGTGAATGTATGCGTGTGTGTGTATGTATGCACGAATGTGTGTGTTTGTGCATGCTTATGGGTATGCATGCATGTGTGCGCACACGGTTGTGTGTCTTCATATGCAACACACACGCAAGCACATTACGTATAGGTCTAATCTCCGTTTTAAGGACGCCATCAACAATATTAGCAGGATTTGAATCGTGTTCTGCCTTGTAAAAATAATATAGACTGCTGCCTTTTTACTAAACAAGTACTGTAGAAATATTCTTTTGTTTGTTTCAGTCATTTGACTGCGGCCATGCTGGAGCACCACCTTCAGTCGGACAAATCGATCCCAGAACTTATTCTATCGCTCTCTTTTGCCGAACCGCTGGGTAACGGAGACCTAGACACACCAACATCAGTGGTCAAGCGATGGTGATGGGACTAACACAGAAATACAAATATATAGATGCACACACATATATATACACGAAAGGGTTCTTTTCAGTCTCCGTCTACCAACTCCACTCAAAAGAATTTGGTCGGCTGGAGGCTATAGTAGAAGACACTTGCTCAAGATGCCTCGTAGTAGAACTGAACTTGGAACCATGTGGCTGGTAGGCAAGCTACTTACCACACAGCCACTCCGCACGAATCATTTGGTTTGCATTTCTATAGAATCTAGATAAGGCGAGTAAGTGTTTAATAGGTACCTGAGAACGGATATCTAAAGAAAAATATTATAATGATGCAGGTTTTTCTAAGACAAAGAATAAGGGAATTTCAAAAGACTGGACTATCTATATGGCCTATAAAAGAGAAATCTTTGACCTACACAAATTACATTGTAAATCAATGACAGTTCCAAATTTTATGAAAGAGAAACTAACGGTGAGATTCGTGTATCGAAGGGGAGCACTTTTAAAATCCTTGGCATTCTACATACCTAATACGCTTAACCAATCCAGTTATTGAACGGGATTGAAATATGGGGAAAGTTAAAAAAACAAAGCCCGTTGTGACAATGGAGTGAAACGTGACAATGAAGTGAAACATGGCGGCTGAAACAAGGCAGGTAACTGTGGTTGGAATCTGATCAGGGACGATTTACATAAGGTGGTGCTCCAGCATGGCTGAGTTAAATGACTGAAACAAGTAAAAGAATATATATATATATATATATATATATATATATATATATATATATATATATATATATATATATATATATACATATATACATATATATATATATACACACATGCATATATATATATATATATATATACATACACATATAAATATATATACATATGTGTGTGTGTGTGTGTAAAAGTAAGGTATAATGATATAAATCGTGGCACTCCGTCGGTTACGACGACGAGGTTTCCAGTTGATCCGATCAACGGAACAGCCTGCTCGTGAAATTAACATGTAAGTGGGTGAGTACTTCACAGACACGTGTACCCTTAACGTAGTTCTCGGGGAGATTCAGCATGACACAGAGTGTGACAAGGCTGGTCCTTTCATATACAGATACAACAGAAACAGGAAAAAAAGTGAGAGAAAGTAGTGTTGAAAGGTTGCAGAAATGTTCGCCACCACCCGCTGCCGGAGCTATAGTTGTTTTCGCTCGATAAATTCTCACAACGCCCTGTCTGGGAATCGAAACCGCGATCCCACGACCACGAGTCCGCTTTCTTAACTACCGGGCCATTTCGTCCCCAGAAGGATATAAACATATATGTACGCATATTCGTGTGGGTGTGCGTGCGAGCGTGTGTGCTAGAGGATATTTCCTCTCTTCGAGACTATTACATGAAATGTTTAAGTGTTGGTAATGTTTAGCCGGAAAAGGAAAAATTCATCAGAGACCTAATTAATATGAAAGTTGAGTAAAGTATGTCATTAATCTCACTTTTAAGTCTCTGTTTTCTTCCTCTTGCTCTCCACCTGTCATTAATTTGTCCCTCTAGCTCTGGCATACTCACACATAGAGGAAAGTTACCCGTACACAAGTCGGGCACACTGAGGTGTAGTTGCGAAAGCAAACACACTCACATGTAATGACAACGATAGGAAACCAAGAATTCAGAAACCAGTTTTGTCTCTTCACGTAAACGTTTTTATAGCATTACTGTAGTCTTGACCACGATGGTCAGTTTTATTTTATTATACAAACTCAGAGAGACTTACAACATGACACATACAGAATCAACGCAAACATTATGTAAAACGCGTTTAAGGCGGTGAGCTGGCAGAATCGTTAGCACACCGGGCGAAAGGCTTAGCGGTGTATCGTCCGTCCTTACGTTCTGAGTTCAAATTCCGTCGAGGTCGACTTTGCCTTTCATCCCTTTGGTGTCGATAAATTAAGTATCAGTTACGTACTGGGGTCGATGAAATCGACTAACTTCTGCCTCCAAAATTTCAAACCTTGTACCTACAGTAGAAAGGATTATGAAAAGTGCGTTGCTCCTCAATTATCAATATGTATATTTTAATAAGAGTTTATGTGAAAATATATATATAACCTCTAAACATGCACATACCGATGGCTATATCCACGTCATTATGTATATGCGTGGGGGTGTGCAAGAGTATAAGTGTAAATAATGACACATATTATATATACACGTATACTAATGAGCATAGATGCGTACATCGATATATACATACGTGTGTGAGTGTGTGTTTATGTGTGTGAGTGTGTGTGTGTGTATGCGCGCGCGCTTGGATGTGCATATATGTATATATTGTCTCAGCATGGCTGCAGTTCTCAAGCGGAATTTAATAAGAGAAAATGTGAGAAAATGTATATATATATATGTGTGTGTGTATATATATATATATATATATATATAT
>NC_068991.1:69721684-69722253 GCF_001194135.2 Octopus bimaculoides
GAAATGTTATATGAATTGGTAAAAGAATACGGTTCTACAGCTCCAACGAAACACTTCTCCATCCCAATGTAGAACCAGACGGTAAGATAATTACTGTTAATTTGGGGCAGGTCAGATGCAGGTTTTTATAAAAGTGTATTTATCACATGGTGAAATGCACTGTTGGAATATAGGATTACATAAATATCACAGACAGTCGCACAAAGACACACAACCAACACCGCAGACGCAGACAAACGCCTAAGCACTCCTGCATGTATATGTAGACTTATGAATCTATATTTTCATATTCATAAACGCAGATATGTCTATCTATTTCTGTAAATGCCTACCTACAATTCCTAGCCATCTATTTGGTCTATCTCTTTATCTGTTAATCAGTTTATCTGTGTGACTGCCTTCCCAGCGACGTACATATATATATCTACTCATCAAGCTACCTCTGTCTGTCTGTCTGCTTCCCACTCTCTTTCTCTCTTACTCTCTTCTTCTACTTTTTCTCCTTCTGTCTCCCTCTTTTTATCTCTCTCTCTCTCTCTCTCTCTCTCTCTATCTCTCTCTCTCTCTCT
>NC_068991.1:69725119-69725997 GCF_001194135.2 Octopus bimaculoides
ATATATATATATATATATATATATATATATATACAGAGAGAGAGAGAGGGGGAGAAACAGAGACAGAGAGACAGAGAGACAGAAAGACAGACTGACAGACAGAGAGAAAGGCTGACAGACAGATAAAGACAAACAGACAGATAGATGATAGATTTATAGATAGATAGATAGATAGATAGATAGATAGATAGATATATAGATAGATAGATAGATAGATAGATAGGTAGGTAGGTAGATAGATAGATAGATAGATAGATAGATAGATAGATAGATAAATAGATAGATAGATAGATAGATAGATATATATATAGATAGATAGATAGATGGATAGACGTGTATGTATAAATATAAATATGAGAAAGACAAGTAGAAAATAGTAATTCAGAAATACGAATCGTGAAGGGTAGCAGAATGAGAGAGCTTAAGCGATATATATCTTATCCGTATACTTATATGGACGGGAGATATGGAGAAATATGTGTTGTGCCTGCTACCTGAACGGCAAAAATCTGGTGTGTAGTGGCCTACTCAATTTACAGTGTAAATCCACGCAGCTATATTAGTAGTGGAATAGAAGTCAGTAAACCCCCCTGACCTAAGCCGAATAGCTATCATTTATACGGTAATCCCCACTGAGAACGGTAAAAAGGGGGGAGATGGTAGGAGTAAGATGCTTGTGAAATGGTGTGAGTATGGTAGCGGTGAGTCAGACAGTGATATAGAGTATGAAAGATGAAGGACTGTTAGTAAGTAAACAGATGCTGGGGGTATGCGATAGGCAAGCAGACGTGCACCCGCATATAAATAAATATACACATGCAAGAAAACACACACACACACACACACACACGTATATATATATATATATATATATATAT
>NC_068991.1:69727236-69732655 GCF_001194135.2 Octopus bimaculoides
TTATATACTTACATATATATATATACATGCATATATATACTTACATATATATATACACACATATATATATATATATACTTTCAACTGGGCATTCCTACGGGGACTTCGCTGCAAGCACAAGTCGCCATTAAATCTTGAAATTCCTGGAAACCCACGACCCGAACGAACCATACCTCGCAGGTCGCGGTCAGATTCCTTTTTCAGGGCTAAAACGCAAGCGTACGCATTTTGTATTCTGTTGGCCATATAATATAACTACACCCCACATACATAGGCATATATATGTGTGTGTGTGTGTTTCTATGAGACATTTCCAAGTAGGACGTAATACATACATACATTCGTATATATATATATATATATATACACACACACACACACACACACACACACACACACACATATATATATATATATATATATATGGGAACAAAATTGGCATGATTTAGGGCCTAAAAAAAGCAGTAAAATGTCATTAATCTTTAATTCATTAATGACGAGAATATAATATATCTATAATTTTATTCAATAAAGCTAAGGAAGTCAGTTAAACTGCTTGCGACTGGTTTCTATTTCAATGTTTCCGAACAAATTTCAGACATTGCTGACATGGCAAGGATACTTCTAATTTATTCAATGCTACAACTAATTTCTATTTGGAACTAAAGTGTAAATTCCGTTTGTAAATATATAACAGAGTTCGTAAATAGGGTATAAGTTATTTGATGGTGGAATGTTGTGTGTTATTTGTTTTTCGAGCAATTTGTTTTCTTTGCATTAAGAAATTAGATATCACTAAGTGAATAACATTCAAAGAGTTCCTCCCTCATACAGTCATTAAGGGTATTTTCCTCAGAAGACTACCACAGTTTTCTTCCAACTGTAAGTAGTAATACCAGTAGTAGCAGCAGCAGGAATAGGAGTAGTAGAAGCTATAGTAGCAGTTGCCTCAGCTGCAGCAGCCGCAGCATCAGCGATCATTCCGGTCGCAGTTGTAGTTCGCGGCAAGTGGTCGCAACAGCGTTCGTAGCAGTGGTCGCTGCAGCAATCGTAATATACTATTGTATTGTATTAATAGTATTTCTATGTCTATTACTGCTGGTGATCGTTATAACAATCGCCCTTATCATAGAGAAAAACTGCAGTTTCTATATGGCCAGTAGGTTTGTGAAAAATATTCTCTAAATTGCCCGTTGCTTGGTCTCAGCTCAGTTCTTATCAAGTAGGTACATTTTTAAGGTATGGCATTCTTTTACCCTTTTACTCTTTTACTTGTTTCAGTCATTTGACTACGGCCATGCTGGAGCACCGCATTTAGTCGAGCAAATCGACCACAGGATTTATTCTTTGTAAGCCTAGTACTTATTCTATCTGGCTCTTTTGCCGAACCGCTAAGTTACGGGGACATAAACACTTCAGCATCGGTTGTCAAGCGATGTTGGGGGGACAAATACAGACACACACACACACACACACACACATATATATATATATATATATGTATACATATATACGACGGGCTTCTTTCAGTTTCCGTCTACCAAATCCACTCACAAGGCTTTGATCGGCACGAGGCTATAGTAGAAGACACTTGCCCAAGGTACTACGCAGTAGAACTGAACTCGGAACCATGTGGCTGGTAAGCAACCTACTTACCACACAGCCACTCCTGCGCTTATCATTAGTAATGATCTTTATCTTCACACGCATTATAAGGTCCAATTTATTGCCTTCTTAAATCTTTTAGGGCTCCCCCAGCCTCAAAGATATTAAGGCCTGATATGATGGATATTTCACTGTTCTTGGTCTCAGATCGAATATACATTCTCACTCCTTTGAATTTTCACTGGGACAGCAGCTATCCTCCTGGCTTGGGTAAAAGCCTTTTCTTTGATTCAATAAGAAGCTACCTAATTTAATATATTACAGCCTTTATTACTGTTTCGTTTAGAAAGTGCCTCGTTGTGACTTAGTGACTTCCTTTTCTGTTCGTATAGAGAAACTATTGTTGAATACAATTTTATACGACCGTTTCCTCCAAATTGTTTGGAAACGATCCTCCTTCATTTGTCAAAGAGTGAAGAATTCCTCCAATATATCTATGTACATGCATCTTCGCTCTCGCCTCTCTCTCTCTTACACACATAACATCTCCCTCAGTCTTTCCTTCTTCTTCTTCTTCTGCTCTCTCTCTCTCTCTCTCTCTCTCTCTGTTTCTCTCTCACACACAATCTCCTACCTTTCTTTCTTCATCCCCCTCTCTCTCTCTAGTGGTACGTCATTTCTTGTACAAGGTTACGAAAACAAATATACAAATACTTCATTAAATAAATCTTATATTTTTCTTTTTATGGAAGGTGATAGCAGCCCTCCAGGTGGCTTGGATACAAGCTTTTTTCTTTGATGCAATAAGCTCGCCAGTGTAAAAGGTTAGAACCTTTATTACTGCCGTGTCTACAAGTGATCTGCGTTCGTGTCCCACAAGCAGCCTTCGACTGTGTCTATCCAGATGGGGTTTTCAACCCAATATTTACATGTTAATAGCTTTACGTGCTTCGAGACCCAATATCCTGAATAGAATTATTCAGGTTCTCTCGAATGTTTGTATTCTCTTATGACATCAAAAACCTGTTCTTCTTTTAATAATTCGTAGCCAATAAACTAAAATACTAATAATAATCAGAAACAGAAACAAAATGCTAGAGGAAATTCGGTATTTACTTCATTCACAAAACATACGTGAATGACTTCAATAGGTAGATCTTTGTAACAAAGTCAATGTTTGTAGAAGATACACAATCTTCTTTCGCAACTTTGCTTTTAAACCTTACTGCTTCCATAAAATATATTCCGCCATTATTAAGGTATAGATTCATTCTACAATTTCTTTGCGTACTTCAGCAACTGGCTTAGTGCCCAATCAAAAGAAATCAATGCTTGAAAGAGAGAGAGAGAGAGAGAGAGAGAGAGAGAGAGAGAGAGAGAGAGAGAGAGAGAGAGAGAGAGAGAGAGAGAATAAAATATCTGTATAAAACAATAAACAACGTATATAGCTTTTAAAAAATAACATAAAATTATAATTACAGAAATAAACGTACGGCTACTGTAACTATTGCCTGTTTATCATAGCTTCCTTAATATATATCCGTTATAATGGCTCTTTGTCTGTATAATTGCGTTGTTGCTTTTACACTCGAATTAATTAAACACATTTATTTTATTATATCAAATTAGACGCACACCATCCGAAATAAACATACGCTTATATACGCTCACACACAAATGTATAAACACACATGTACGTACAAACGCAAACCGACAGATACCCGCACCACAATACAATTACGAAGACATATACACATATACAGAGGCATACATGTACAGGCACACTTGTCAATAATTATATAGGGATACTTCTAATATAATATTACATTTATTTTCATTGCTATTGATTTATCTAGTGTGGATAGAACGAGTAATTTCCAGTAGAAATAACTTTAAATTGTTATTAATTTCCTACAGTTCAAAATTGTCAGTACACACGGATAGCAAATTACTCTTACAGATACGCATAATCTAGACGTATAGACGCAGAGAAAAATAAACATACAAAAGCAGATTTAGATAGAATCAACTAGAAGCGTATTCTTAAAGAGATAGACGTATGTGCAGCCATAAGCATATGTAGCGAAGGAAAACCACACAAAGAGATATTGCTCTTTATTTCTGTAGTTTGTAAAGCAAAATGTGAACATCAATGCCGTTGGTTACAGGTGTACCCGAGTCATTCACAGTCTCTGGTAGAGTGTGACGGACAAATGAGCGTCTGTAAGACAGTGCAAGGAGATTTCTTCTTGCAATGGGCTACTTGGGAAGTGCATCCTATACGTACATATATATATGTGTGTGTGTGTGTGTGCGTGCATGTCCGTATGTATACAAAATATTTATGTATCTGTCTATCTATCTATCTATCTATCTATCTATCTATCTATCTATCTATCTGCCTATCTAAACCTCTCTTTCACTGTGTGTGTGTGTATATATATAAATATATACACACATACAAGGAGAGAGTAATGATAGTATAGGTAGTCGAAACTTCGAAGTCACTGTCAACATTATTCTTGTTAAATAACAATGAATTTCTACTCTACAAAAGTATGGAGTCACCCTTGAGATTAATGTAAAATTGATTTTATTATAACTGATCATAAGAACAAACATTACCATATACGTGTGTGTGTATATGTATTCATATATATATACGTATATATATGTGTATGTGTGTGTATTAAGTCTTATAGACACCGTTTTAGTTTCTTTATACTCGGATTCTTCTTGTATTTCATACATTTCCAGTCTTCTTACTCCAACAAGAATCTCTTCGTTTAGTTTTGTTTTATGGTTTCTTATTTTGCTTTGTTTCTTTGTTTCTTTGTTTATTTTTATCCCTAATATTTCTATGACATCTGCAGAGCCTCAATATTACAGATCATTAATATCCAACATATTACCTATCACTCTCAAGACATCATTAACTTTTCTCACTGCTCTGCGTAATCTCCCATTCTCGATTCCACTTAATAACGTAAATCTTGTTCGGTAATTCTTATTTAATCCCTCAAGAATCCTAATCCATTTATATTCTTCGTCCAATAACTCTAAGCCCTTTCAAGCTTGTAATCTATATTCACTTTCTTTCCCGCTTTTGACTTGTCACAGTAGATTTCCTTTTCCTGTGGACAACATATTCTCTACCACGACGTTGCTGATGCCACTGTTATTATTGCGGTCTGGCTTTTGTTATTATTATATTTATTAGCATTATTATTGTTGCTCTTGCTGTTGTTTTTGTTGTCGATATTATTGATGTTTTAAGGCGGCGAGCTGGCAGAAACGTTAGCACGCCGAACGAAATGTTTAGCGGTATTTCGTCTGCTATTACGTTCTGAGTTCAAATTCCGCCGAGGTCGACTTTGCTTTTCATCCTTTCGGGAACGATAAATTAAGTACCAGTAACGCACTGGGGTCGATGTTATCGACTTAATTCCTTTGTCTGTCCTTGTCTGTCCCCTCTATGTTTAGCCCCTTGTGGGCAATAAAAAAAGAAGAAACGTTAGAACGCCGGGCGAAATCCTTAGCGATATTTCGTCTGTCTTTACGTTCTGAGTTCAAATTCCGCCGAGGTCGACTTTGCCTTTTATCCTTTCGGGATCGATTAAATAAGTACCAGTTACGCACTGAGGTCGATATAATCGACTTAATCTGTTTGCCTGTCCTTGTTTGTCCCCTCTGTGCATAACCCCTTGTGGGCAATAAAGAAATAGGTATTTCGTCTGTCTTTACGTTCTAAGTTCAAATTCCACCGAGGTCGACTTTGCCTTTCATCCTTTCGGGGTCGATAAATTAAGTACCA
>NC_068991.1:69732984-69738413 GCF_001194135.2 Octopus bimaculoides
TATATATCGGGAAACAATGAATTTTCGACGAAAGAAATAAAAAAAAAACAAAGAGGAAGAGCAATTAAATGGAAATAAAACATTTTATTCAAAATATTAGTGACTGCACCAGAGTGAACTCTGTATGTCCGAGAAATTAGGAAAAAATAACATACGTTTAGCGAATGTCAAAGAAGATCTGATGCTTTGCGAGACTGAAGGGGGAATTAGAGATAGCTTTTGGACATAAGAGCGGGAAGAGGGATGCGTATGGTATCAGGTAAAGTTATGTGATCAGTATGTGCCCCTGCTCATTAACAGATTCTGTATTATTTGAGAAAAATACAAGGCGCCGAGCTGGCAGAATCATTAGCACGCCGGGCGAAATGCTTAGCGGTTTTTCGTGTGCCGCTGCGTTCTGAGTTCAAATTCCGCAGAAGTTAACTTTGCCTTTTATCCTTTCAGGTCCGATGACATAATTACCAGTTACGCACGGAGCTCGATGTAATCGAATAGCCTTTTCCCCTCCCCCTGAAAGAAAATATTCAAAGCCTTACCCTTAGTGTACAAATAATTATTTGAGAAAAAGTAAGACGGTTTTATGCCAGAAACGTTAGCACGCCGGGCGAAATGCTTAGCTGTATTTCGTCTGTCTTTATGTTCTGAGTTCAAATTTCGCTGAAGTCGTCTTTGCCTTTAATCCTTTCGGGGTCGATAAATTAAGTACCAGTTACGCACTGGGGTCGATGTAATCGACTTAATCCCTTTGTCTGTCTTTGTTTGTCTCCTCTATGTTTAGCCCCTTGTTGGCAATAAAGAAATAAGAAACGTTAGCACGCCGGACGAAATGCTTAGCTGTATTTCGTCCGTCTTTACCTTCTGAGTTCAAATTTCGCTGAGGTCGACTTTGCTGTTCATCATTTCGGGGTCAATAAATTAAGTACCAGTTGTGTACTGTGTTCGATCCAATCGATTGGCCCCCACCACAAAAAATTCGGACCTTCTGTCTAGAGTAGAAAAGTTTCATTCAGTAATTTTTCTTCTATTCGGTCAGCTATCGACGTTTCTTTTGGTGAATTTGTCCCTCTAATATTTGTTCAACAATAGGAATATGCTAAACAAAGTCCAGGGTTAACTGGCTTGCAAATGGTCACTAGTGTAATGATTATCATCAATGATTCTTTTTTTATTTTTTCATCTTTAGACCATTTCATTCCAGCCGTAGCTGTGGTTGATAAATCCTAGATTTTAATGTCACTAAGATACGACAGTAGACTATGAGCAATATCATTTGGTAACATCACATATTCCTTCCTGGAATGATATATCTCAGGCAAATAAAGAAAACTAAAGATATAATAGCATGAAAATATTGTGTTAAAAAAACAACCCTTTGCATAGAAAAACCGGAAGGCTACCCGGGGATTCGAACACATCTCCTGTAAACATGACAGGCTTGTCAAACATTATGATGTATATTTTTCTTGATAGCAAGCTTGCTTTCACTGAGAGAATTATAATTTTACGGCGAAAAACATGGCGCTGACGGAAAATACACAATCACCTCATAGACGTTGGTATTCCCCACTAATTACGTATATTATTTTTATCACAGCAATGACTCATTCGTTGTTAAACATCGAAAAGGTGTTCGCAACAAACAGTGGCTCTTCTCAGAGGGTGTTGTGTGATTTTGACACTGGCTGCTTTAGACAAACACCTCGTTAAAAATCTAAAATATTCATTAAGAAAACTTATTTTTTTTAATTTTAAAATTTTTATTCTTGTACTTCGGCTTGCATTCTCTTGTTTTTATTTATTTCTTTTTTAATCATATCGATTTCTAATTTTTGGTACTAGTCCTCAATTTTGGAATTTTGGCGATAGAACATTTTAGGAAAAAAACTTACTTTCTATTGAATTGTTTTCTTTAGTGGTGTTACCGCCGACACAAATATTAAAAAAGAAATATTATAACTGTTATAAAGGCGGCGAGCAGGAAACGTCGTTTACACGCCGGACAAAAGGCTTTACGTTCAGTCTTTACGTTTTGATTTCAGATACCGTCGGGGTAAACATTGCTTTTCATGCTTTCGGGGTCGATGAAATAACTACCAAGTGAGGAACTGTGGGTCGATGTAGCCGTATTACCCAAAATTTCGAGCCTTCAGCCTATAATAGAAAAAAATTATTACTATTATTATTATTACTATTATTATTATTATTATTATTATTATTATTACGTGGATTATTAGATTTAGTAGCAGTATATGTATCTGTGTATATATATTTATTTGTTATTCTTACAAAAGCATGTTGCTTACAGCATTGCAAGTTTCGGCCAGCAAAGCCATCGTTGGACTGCGCTACATTCGAGTTAGACTTGCTTTTGTATAGTTGCTTTTTTAATATGTATGTATATATATGGAATTTACTCGGAATTTATTGCGTTTTTAAATTTTGGAAACTATTTTTTCTTTTTTTTTTTTGAGAATTCTATTTTTGAATCATTTAGGAATCTATTTCGTTTTTTTTTTCTAGTTAATTTTAGTTAATTTTTGTTTATTTTCAGATCATTAAAATGGAATGTCAAGTTAAGAAAAACGAGCATTTTCAACACCTCCTTCTTTTTGCTTTTAATCAAGCTTCTAAGGCCGCAAAAGCTGCTCGCAACATTTGTGCTGTGTATAGACAGTGTGCCATAGTTGAAAGAACCGCTCGTGATTGGTTTGACCTCAAAGACGCACCTTGTTCTGGCCATCCAGTTCAGTTCAATAAAGAGCGATTAAACTAACTTTTGCACGAAAATACTCGTCAAACGACAAGGGAACTGGCAGAGAAATTGGAATCCTCCCACACTGCTATAGAGAAGCATCTACACTCGATGCGAAAGGTTCAGAAGTATAGAGCATGGGTTCCGCATGCTTCAAGTGACAACAACAAAAATCAACGAACCACAATCTCCGCTGGTTTGCTCGCTCGTCATTGCTCAACTCATGGACACAAGCAACGATTTCGTTACCGAATCGTTACTGGTGACGAAAAATGGTGTTTGTACATCAATATGAAGCAGCGTAAGGAATGGCTTAGCCCCGGTAAAGAAGCAACACCGCACGTGAAACAAGATCTTCATCCGCGTAAAACGGTGTTGCGCGTATGGTTGGACTGGGTAGGGATTATCCATTACGAATTGCTAGAACGTATCCAAACGGTCAAGGCGGAACTCCATGTTCAACAAATCGAACGACTCAACACGGTTATTCAAGAGAAAATACCTAATCGGCAGCATGGAGTTCTTCTGCTGCACGACAACGCCCGGCCTGATATCGCCAATATGACCAAGAAAGCCATTCAAATGACTTGCGATGAAAAGTGGATTCTGTATAATAATAAAAAATGTCCTTCACAGTGGTTGGATGAAAATGAAGCGCCGAAAACCTTCCCTAAGCCCGAGTTCTTCAAAAAGAAGGTTATGGTGACTGTTTGGTGTAATGGTAGACTCATCCATAATAGCTTCTTAAAACTCGGAAAAACCTGTACTGCAGAAACATATTGCCATGAAGTTGCCAAAATGAACGAAAAACTGCTACCTCTCCGTCAAAGACTGGTCAACAGAAGAGGGCCAATCATTCTTCATAACAATGATCGACCACACGTTTCACTAATGTCGCTTCAGAAGTTGAGGGAACTTAGCTACGAAGTTCTTCCCCCCTCAGCTTATTCCCCAGACCTTTTTCCTACCGACTACCACTTTTCTAGCACCTTGATGGTTTCCTGCGAGAGAAGAATTAAAAAATCAAACCGATGCTGAGAGTGCGTTGACAGAGTTCATCAGCTCCAGAACTCCAGATTTTTATGTTACCAGAATAAACAAACTTGTAACTCAATGGCAAAAATATGTTAATTGTAATGGTACTTACTTTGATGAATAAAATTTCTGCGTTGATGAAATATATTGTGATGAATTTCATGTTTCAAAACGTTGCTTACTTTATACTCAGCTTGATAATTCCCGTGCATCATCATCTTTTATCAAGACAGACATAAGAAGCTTACGATGTAGATTGGCTGAGCAGTTACTCGGTTGTCTGATGAAAGGTAAGGATTGTGAGAAACCATTTCTGCCAAGATCTGTCTCGACTATTTTGACTAAAGAAAATCAAAATTTTTAAATCGCTATCGTCCTATGCTATTTTCGTTTGCAAATATATTTTCATATATTTATCTGAAATTGCATGAAATAAATCGTTATTAATTAAAATGTAAACGCTATTCTTAAAAATACACGGTAGCAACATTTATTCAGCTCTCAAAATAAGTTCATAGATTGCTTTCCTTCTAATCATGAAACCTGACACTCATTAATCTAATCCATATAGATTAGCACTGACTGGCTGTCTGCGGTCTAACTTCAGAACGTATGACGCACTTCCAGATTTGCAGATATACTTTAATGAACAGTGGTGACCAGACTTGCTTAAATTTAAAAATACAACCTACACGATAAAGTTGTTTGAGAGACACCGGAAAGAAAAATTACACCACATTTCCAGTTTTCAATAATACCTCTCACTATTTGCACTGAAATAGCATTTTCATGCTACGGTAGAAAATTCTGAATTCGTTGCCAGTAAATTATTATATTCCAATGCTAGGAAATTAACGTTTAAATATTTTATATAAATTTTGAAGCTGATAATATAATCAGTAACGAAAAGTTCTCTTCAATGTACTGCATCTCTCAATCCTAACATTAATGCAGTCCCATTAAAATGGAGTTAAGATGTAGCTCAATTTCCTCACTTTAGCTGAGTCCGTGCTCAGCCGAGTGGATGTTTCGTGTTCAACGTCGAATTCTTTATGAATAATTTTGCAACCACTGCCATAATGTTGACCATCTACACAAGTGGTTCTCAACCGGGGTCCACACGACCTCTGAGGGCCTATATAATATTTTGGTGGTCCACAGAGCAAAAGATTTCATTGGGGATCCATAATAGTATTTTAAGAGTTCCTGCAGATTTTTTGCTTTAGACATATGTATTGTAAGAAACAGGGTTGGACTGGGTAAATTTTGTTTATGTATATAGTTATATATATGTGAGTGGGTATGTGTGTGTGCGTGTGTGTGTGTGTGTGTGTGTGTGTGTGTGTGTGTGTGTGAATGTATTCATGTATGTATGTCTGCATGTATGTATGTATAGAGTGTTTGAAGTGCTGTACAGAAATTGTATATTGGGAAAAAGGAGGCAGTTAGAATTTTGGATAATTCTTTATTAGCGCTTTCGTCAGAACGTTTCGTTGTTCATTTTTTTGAATCGGATGTTTTGTTTTGTTTAGAAGAGGAGAATGCTGGTTTTGATTTTGGGGTGAAAAAAGGAGAAAGAAAGAGAGAAAAGCAAAGCGGGGATGAAATTAGAGAGGTTTCAGGACAATCAAGAAAGAAGAGG
>NC_068991.1:69738533-69739213 GCF_001194135.2 Octopus bimaculoides
GAGAGAGACAGAGAGAGAAAGAGAGAAAGAGAGAGAGAGAGCAAACGGTTTCTTTTCAATTCGGTGTTGCCAGTTTACTGAAATTTCATTACAAAGTATTTTTGTTTTTTTTTCCTTTTTTGTCTTTCTGTTTTCTTCTTTCTTTTCCCATTGTATACCTATCAACATATTTGCAAATAAACACATTTTCTCACAAGGGATGGTGGCCTTTCAAAGGTGTCAATTTTAGGAAATAGGATGAAAGAAATAAGAAAAGAGGTCACTACTGAAAAATAAAAAAAGAGTTCAAAGTTCCAAGTCCTATGAAAATGTATATTCTTTTACACGGTATAGCTAAGAGCCATATTCTGTGTAATTCTATGTTTTGCATGAACAAACATTAAATATTAGTACAATATTCATAAATAGGGAATATAAAGTCAGAATCACGAATTACTTTGCCAAGTAGTTACATTAGATATCTTTTCTAATCAGTGGTAAAATGGTTCCAGTGTTCTTTCGCAGGTATATATGAATATATATCTGACCATTTATAGAAATGAGTATCACGTTATTAACATTGGAGCCACATGAAGAAACAACAATAATAGTGTAAGTAATATAAATATTTTATCCTCAGGCATCATCATCACTCTTTAATCTTTTTACTCTTTTACTTGTTTCAGTCATTTGACTGCGGC
>NC_068991.1:69739313-69741808 GCF_001194135.2 Octopus bimaculoides
ATGTATTCCACTGATGAGACAAAGCATTAAATATAAATAACGTAAATACGAAATGGTAATTGGATACAGAAAGCGATATCTCGATAATAAACATTGATACAAGGGAAATGATTGGAAGGTCTACTTGCAAGAAAACGCTAAAAATTGATTCTGGTATTGTCAGGAAAATGAAGTACGATTTTTAGTCGATTTCGTGGGAAGACGCTGAAAGCTAAAGTTTACGTATTAGAAAATGCCATAAACCTGTTTGGTACAAACTCGGTGGAGATATTTGGCTTTTGGGATTTACCCGTAAAAAACTTCTCTAATAATGATGTAAACGGTTCCGTACGGCAGTTCAAATAAGGCGTCGGAGAATTTTTAAATCTGAAACAGAATTAAAAAATATAATCTGCAACGTAGGGCACAACGGTCACATTAGACGAATTCAGAACTAATGCAGCGAGAGGTGAGTTTATAAATAAAATGAAAAAAAATAGTAAAGTCTGAGACAAAGAAAAAAATACTTGTGTAACTGAGCGTAACACGGGTTCGAAATGCTATTTGATATGTGACAACATATTGATGTACGCTCAAAGGGTTGTAATACCAGTCTCTTTACAAAATCGGATGTGAAAAGAATTTCACGTCTGACATCCAGGAATCGGGAGGATGAAGGCACTTATGATAAGCTACATTTACTGGCCGAATATGGATCAGGATATTAAAAACTGATGAAAGCCTGCAAGGGTAGTGCCCTGACAGAAAGGCACCACCTGTAAAAATTCAACCTTGGTCCAACACTGACGTACTTTGGTCTAGATTGCAAATAGATTTTGTAGGGCCACGAATGGTGTGTATTATCTAGTGGTTGTAGAGAGTCACATAAAATGAACGGAAATATGTAAATGCAGAAAGCCAAACTCTAAAGTAACAAGAATTTTTGGATTAATTTTTTGCACGATTTGGTATCCCAGACACCATAGTGTCTGATAACGGAACACAGTTCACGGAAAAGTAGTTTAAAAACGTTTGTAAAATGCATTCAATAGAGCATGTTATCACCCCGCCATACCATTCGAGATCTAAGGGACTAGCGGAACGTTTCGTAGACACATTAAAGAGAGCTATGACGAAAACTAGAAATGGATTATTACTGGATGATAAAATTGGATACTACATTGACGCAAATCTTGCATGTCTACAGAATAACGCCTAACCCCAACACAGAGTCGGGTATGTCGCAAGTTGAACTAATATTTGCCAAGAAAGTCAGGCCAGTATTTGATAAACTACTACCGAGAAGAAAACAACTATAAGAAAAAAAAAATTGACAAACACTGAAAATAAAATGAAAGTATTTCAATACAGGTGACAGTGTCTTTTGAAAAATATAAAAATGGCAAACAATGCTGAGAGGAAGGAAAAATAGCTAAACATTTAGGAAGAGTGACATATGTGAAAAGGGCATACGTGGGAATATAAGAGACACCTGAACCAAATGAAAAAAAGACTTACAGAAGGAAAAATAAGGCAGGAAAAGCCGATAGAAATTCTATACATGTTTGATGTTCCGGTACAGCAAGAAATGTTTGAACCAGCGTGTACGTCATGTAGGAAAAGAAAGCGGGCGGAAATGTTGAAAATTGAACCAAAAATTAAAAAAAAATATTTCAATTTCTCCCCGAGGAAGTAAAAAAAAAAAAGGGGTGGGGGAGAGAAAGGTGGTAATAAATAAAAGTATTGACTCTCAGGGAAAGTTAAACGTAAAAGGGAGAGATGTTGTGGTGGAATCCGAACACTCTCGTAAAAGAATAAATGAACAGTGCCGAAATGTGTAAATACGCATGCGTGATGTAGACACCAGACGAATCTGATTTTCGTTTCCCGCCAAAAGTTTTCTGGCGCGAGACTATCCATTCTTGAAGTTTCTGTTGAAATTGTTGTCCGTAGCCTGTTTGTCATGTTTTGTTTTGTTGTTCTTTCCCCCCTATTTTGGGACGAAAATTGATTTTCATCCCAATATGGAGGTGGACCCCATTCCAAGCTATGCGGCTGCTGCAGGAGAGGGAAAGAATGCTGTTGCCTCGCTGGTGGTGAAGAAGCAAGAGGTTAGCCAAGAGATTCTGAATGAATGTGGACAGTACGTTGACAAAAAGGGGACGGCTTTAAAGGTGGTCCCTCCTAAAGTAAGTGTGGAAGTGAAACGAAAAAGAACGGTGGTCAATCGAACACAATCGGCCACATCACGGAAAATAGAAGTCGGGACGGAAAAGGATATAGTGTTGCCTGCTACCAGTAATGGAGAGGGCATGATGGTGAACATGTTTTTATATATAATTCCATTTTGTTTCAACGGGTGTAATTTGTGACATTCTGTTTCAATTCGTTTTCAGTTGATAAAATGTATTGGACGGGCGGGCTTCGAACGTTCATTGTGGAAACGTTTATCAAGAACAACGGAAACATAACTGCAATATATATATATATATATATATATATATCTGTATGTATGT
>NC_068991.1:69742271-69744276 GCF_001194135.2 Octopus bimaculoides
AAAAAAAAAAAAAAGAATATGAATAAATAAATAAAATGACATAAATAAAAGAGGAAAAAACGGAAAGAAAGCTAAAAAGAAAAAAAAAGGAAGGAAAACTATTTAAAAAAAAAAAAACCCAATTTCTCGTTTCGGGTAAGTGTCAAGGATTTAGTCAGAATTTAGCAGGACACAGCTCTTGAAATTGGTTATAAAATTGAATGACCGTGAAACCAGCAGCTCATCCCGAAATCCTCCAACACTTCAACTTAGGAAATCCTGCAAATTTAATTGAAATTCCATATTATATAGTGTAGTATTGTTAATATGTTTTTTCCTCACTGTCATTATTATTATTATTGTTATTATTCTTCTTATTATTATTAGTAGTAGTAGTGGTAGGAATAGCATTATTGTTGTTGTTGTTATAAATACTCTATGGTTTCCTTTTAGCTTGTGCTGCCATAACTTGTTTTATATTCAATAGTAACGGCTGTGAATATTAAGTGGTCTTCGGCATGCAGTCTAACCGTACTTAAATAGATTTATATCAAATATGCATAATGTCTCAGTGGAATTTTTTCTCCTTTACTCGTTTTAATGAAAGTGTAATCCATAGGTCACTGAAATTGCAAACATCAAAAACACCAACAATAGCAAAAACAACAACAACAACAGTAATAATGAAGATGATAATGACAATAATAATAATAATAATAACAAGCCTATTACATGACCCCACACTCATGGATAAGTGAATATTTGAGTATATTCCGTATAGCAGACAACATAAGAGAATGAACTTTAGCATGAATAAATGGAAAGCAGATCTCTATTCAGGTGACACAGTCTTAGGGAAAGTTAATATCAAGAGAGAAATATTTGAAGGGGATTCGATATCCCCTTTAATGCTTGTCTTATGTTTGATTCCCCTGCGGTTTAGTATTAAGGGTGGAAAAAGCAGGGTATCAGTTCAAAATTAGTTAGGAAAAAATTAACCATTTGTTCAACACGGATGATCTGAAGTCTGTTAGCAAGAATGAAAAAGAGGTAGATTCCTTAATTCAGACTGTGAGACTCTTCGACAAAGATATAGGCATGGAATTTGGCATAGAAAAATGTGAAATATTAGCCATGAGAATGGAACAGGTAGTCAACAGAGAGGACATCCAATTACCAGATGGCCAGACATTAAAATCATTGAAAAGAGGAGAGTTATGAGTATCTAGGAGTATTAGAATCTGACAGGGTACTGACTACACAAATGAAAATGTAGATCGAGAAGGAGTACATCAGAAGGGTGAGGAAGTTAATGAAGTCAAGGTTAAATGGTTCGAACCTAGTGAAGGCTGTAAATACTTGGGCAAGCAGGATCATTACTTAGATACTCATCAACTTTTGTAGATTCGACAAAGACTGAATTAGCAAAGCTAGACAGAACTGGGAAGGAATTCAATATAAATGGAGGGGTTTCTAAGCTGGAATGCGCGGAGGATCGAATGTCCTGCAGAAATTACTTCACTTCTGTGATTTTACTATCAGCTGGGCACCATACAAAATTTTTTTTTAAATAATATTTTTTTCTGGTGGAAAGTTGAGATCTACTGATATAGAAATTCTTATAAGTAGATAAATGCAAGGATAGTTATTCATGAATAGGTCGAAATATTTTCACACACACACACACACACACACACGCACACACACACACACACACACACACACACACACACACACACACACACACACACACACACACACATACATACACACACTAATATATATGGTGGTTGTCTACTTCTTATACAGAGTTTCACCACCTCCTGTACCTACACCATAGAACCATCATGGCATCTCTGATGTGGCATTTTACACCAGTGTTTTGAAAAGACACCCACATAGATTGTATATCTATATCTATCTATCTATCTATACATGTATCCATATCTATATGTATGTATATATGTGTATATATATACATATATATATATATATATATATATGTATATATAAATATATATATATA
>NC_068991.1:69744569-69747296 GCF_001194135.2 Octopus bimaculoides
AGATAGATAGATAGATAGATAGATAGATAGATAGATAGATACATACATACATACATACATACATACAAGCATAATACATACATACATACATACATACATACATACATACATACATACATACATGCTACCCGCTTATAAACATACATGGAGTAACGAAGCACTCTTGTAAGACAATATATCCATTGAGGCGTCACCATATGGACGATAATTCCCAACGATTCTACTTTGTTATAAAGTGGTCTTATAAACATTACCCACAAAACCAACATGCTCTTGAGGATCAGGCATTTTTGTCCTGTTAGCAGATATCTGAAAGCGAATATACTTCCTCTTAATAACTATTCTGTTTCCAAACCGGAGAAAAATGCAGTAAAGACTTAAGGATTTAATTTAAGGTAAAAATGACAGCTGGCTAGCAACTCAGCATTGTCAGGAACGGGGGGTATTCGCTGCGTGGCGAGAGGTTACGTATTCAAGTAACACAGGCACGTGGCTGATGAGGACAAATAGTTCAAGCTAGCACTGTGACTTGTCGTTTCGCTGTCTTCATACTTGATTCGTTGAATTCATCACTCTGCACGCTGTCATTTAATTCATTATTATACATTTCTATATATATATACATTGACACATACATGAAAATATACATATATGCATAAATATATACATACAAACAAGCATACATATATGCGTGTGTACGTACGTGAGTAGACAAACACTCCTAGCACACATACAGACTCAAACGCGAACATACAGCTATGCATGTATATATAAGAGCACAGGCATGGCTGAGTGGAAAAGCAGTTCGCATTCGCAATCATGACGTCCGGGGATCGAATCCAGCAGGGCACGCACGTGGGTGATTGTATTTCGTGTACCCACGGGTGACAAAGTTTGTGCGTGGAAATGGTTGGCTAGAAATTACGTAGAAATTGCTCCGATTCATTGCGTTTGTATTTTAGAATCCCTGTTTTGCCACTTTTATTATACTTGAGAGTTATTTTAAGAAGCCGAGTTCGTGTGGACCTCTAAATGACTTCGGAGAGGAACAAGGGTCCAGCATGTGTGCACGCGCGTGTGTATGTGTGTGTATGTGTATATTGTACTTGCGTGTATACGTATGCAAGTATTCACATATACATATATACATATATATATACATATATATGTATATATATGTATACACATATATATATGCATATATATATACATATATGTATATATATGTACATATATATGTATATACTTATGTTGCATCTTATAGTTGCACACACACTTGTATATAAATATATATATAAACGCACTCATATTTACATAGTCATATGTGTATATGAGTTATGTGTGAGTGTGAGCGTGTGCATGCGTGCATCTGTGCATCCATATGTGTGTGTATGTAAATGCATATATCTACCTGCGTATGTATGTATGTTTATATGTATGTATGCATGCATGTATGTATGTATGTATGTACGTATGTATGAAAATTGACTCAGTAATGAGTCTAATTATTGCTTCTAATTTGATGAAGCGCACCAATTAACCCATTTTCAACGTAGATGTCACGTAATGATTAAAAGCAATGCAAATGCCTGCCATATGACACCGTATACCGCATCTATCTCTTCAATTCACCAAAAAAAAAACAGTTAACAGATGCACAAACCTACAAACATCTACCGATTTTCTCGTACTAAGACACAAAATCAGACAGGCTTATGTGCACTCACTCATACACATTCACACACACATACACACACACACTCAAGCACATGCTTGCATATATATATATATATTATATATATATAACATCGGTTAAATATTCAAATGAATACTCATAAAGATATTATTATTATTATTATTATTATTATTATTATTGAGTGAGAGAGCAGTGCATGCCATCAAAGTGACGCTGGGGTAAAATATACAAAGCCCAGTATACCCATCATGACTACCCGTCTGATAAGGGTACAACATACACATGCATCACAACCATATGTGCGCGACATAGTGATCTCATATCAAGATAAATAGCGCAAGACCTCGAAGGTGGGGCCCAGTTAGAATTGTTTTCAGGTCGAGTAGCCCATCCCGCTCAAAAGGTCCATGAATAAGGTTTGTTTAAGGATGTTGAGCAAAACACCCATGTTTCCAAAGGTGAATTATTTAAACCTCAAAGAACTCCTCTCAACACATGGCTATGATGCTCCACCACTACATCTGCTCGTGATCAGAGATGCACATATCATCAGCCACCAAGGGACATGCCCAACTGGATAAGGTCAAACAACTGACAAGCAAATCTGTGGTATTGAGCAGAATATTTGCTGTAGCCCATCTTTTATACCAAGACAAAACAACGTACATGATAACACTTCTATTATTATTATTATTATTATTATTATTGTAGAACGTAAGAAAACAGAGCGGGATTTAGTTAACAAACTAGACGAGGCTCTTGGGACAGGCATCGCAACCGACGTGTTAGCAGCGAAGTTGGCCCTCAACCAACACTTTGATGCCAAGCATGAAGGCTGCGTTGTCAGAGCTAAAGCACTTTCGGTAAGCGGGGAGGGGACTAAGGCCGCTCGATGGGCCCGCGTGGTTGAGGCGAAGCGTGGCAACAGAGCGACCATTCGGTCTTTGGTGAACCAGAACGACTGCGAGATTTCGGGGCCGAAGCAGATGTGTTCGGCCTTTCAGCAACACTTTGCTCAATTGTTCGGGACA
>NC_068991.1:69749453-69755224 GCF_001194135.2 Octopus bimaculoides
CTTTTGTAACCTTCGTCCTGTCTTTGTCCTTATATGTCTTTAATTGAAATTAGCCCTTGTGGCCAATAAAACGAATTAATTATTATTATTATTATTATTATTGAGTGAGAGAACAGTGCATGCCATCAAAGTGACACTGGGGTAAAATATACAAAGCCCAATATACCCATCATGACTACCCGTCTGATAAGGGTACACCAGGCACATGCATCACAGCCATATGTGCGTGACATGGTCATTTCATATCAAGACAAACGGAGCATGACCTCGCAGGTGGGGCGCAGTTAGAATTTTCTTCAGGTCGAGTAGCATTATTTCGTCTGTCTTTACGTTCTGAGTTCAAATTCCGCCGAGCTCGACTTTGCATTTTATCCTTTCGGAGTCGATAAATTAAGCACCAGTTGCGTGCTGGGGTTGCCCTAATTGACTGGCCCCCTCCCCCAAAATTTCGGGCCTTGTTCCTAGAGTAGAAAAGATTGTATCTGTCTCGGCTGTTAAGAATCATATGTTAGACCTAATGCTTATAAAGCTTACTTAAATTTTTTTATTGTGATGTAAACAGATTCCAGCATGTCTCATAGGTTTCATTCAGTCTTCTACATATTTCACCCCATTAATTTTCGTGGATACAGAAGACTTACTATAAAATCGGTGCCCCATAACTATACTTAATCATAATAGTTTAATGGATTGTTTTTTTTTTTTTATCGCAAACACCCAGAGTCATGAATTCTGAAAGCGGTATAACAGAAGGCAACAGCTATTAAAATCTATAGTCGAGACCTTGTATTCCAGCGCTCGACTAGGACAAAAAGAAACATTGTTTTTCATTCAAGTGGGGCCTCTGAAACAAACAGAGTTAAGTTCTGGAATTATTTAAATCGGCATTATTTTCTAATCAAATTTTCTGCTTAAGCTAGAAATCCGTATTTGAAAAACTAAGAATGATCAAAACTTGTTCTTGTTGAAAAGAAAGTGACACAAATCTGAAAGAAATCGTATAAAAAATGGTGACCGAGAAATATGAGACACAGCGCTTTCACGAGTGATTTTCGCTAAGAATTTAAAATTCCAATGTTCTCAGCTTTATTAAACCTCTAAGAGAATGAAGCTGTATCATGAGAATTGCTTTTGTGGCAGCTTATTTATATCAAAAGGATTTCCGGTAAATATTCCTAATTCATTCCGTCTATGCCGGATATGACCAAATCTAAACAGTTGACCAATCGGCTTTATTTATAGAGTGCAATTGCATTTTTTTTCCTACCCTTCAACGTGGCAAATTAATTACTTATCAAATTTTATAATATGAAGCAGGAAAAACGGCGAATAATTACGGTATTAGCTACATCCTGAACTACAAAAACGGGTCGACTGGAACAATTATTTTAATACTATTTCCACGAAAATTATATTAATAATTTATATTTCATAACCATTAGCTGAATATTTATAGAAATGTCTGTTTTATCGTGGACTTAAGTCGGGAAGTGAGGAAATTACTTATATACGTGTCAACGTAAGGTAAATACAACAAACGGGTCTCCGTCGATTGCAATGATGGGTGTTAGAAATTATTCAGCCGTCTGAACATCATGCTCATTCAATGAGAAAGAAAATAATCGAGTACTATACAGACACGTGTATCGTTAATGAATTATCAGAAAGAATGAGAGAATAACAGTGTGATACAAGCACAAAATACTGAGGTGCAGAATAATGCGTTTCTCGGTGTGTGTGAGTATACGGGAGAATATCATTCGCTTGACCGTCTCGTAATTTTTAGGTTTGTTTATCCATGTCGTGATAAACGAATCTGAATACCAACATCATAAAACTAATGGTAGCTCATATAAGTTAAATCGTATTACCTACGACATGCATACATACACGCATTCATGCTTCCATACATACAAATAAACACACACACACACACACAAATATATATATAAACTTGTGTCTATGTGTGTGAGACAGTGTGTGTTTGTGTGTATGTGTCGAATAACTACTATACAATATGCGTATATTTTGTATAATATGTGTACATATTTAGTATAGGCACAGGTGTGGCTGTGTGGTCAGAAGCTTGCTTTCCAACCACATAGTTCCGGGTTCAGTCCCACTGCGTGGCGTCTTAGGCGATTGACTTCTACTATAACTTCGGGCTGACCAAAGCCCTGTGAGTGGGTTTGGTAGACGGAAACTAAAAGATGCCCGTCGTATATATAAATATGTGTGTGTGTGTTTGTGTGTGTGTGTGTGTTTATGTGTGTGTGCGTGTCTGTGTTTGTCCCTCCACCATCGTTTGACAACCGATGTTGATGTGTTTACGTCCTGATAACCTAGCGGTTCGGCAAAAGAGAACGATAGAAGAAGTACTAGGCTTACAAAGAATAAGTCCTGGGGTCGATTTGTTCGACTAAAGGCGGTGCTCCAGCATGACCACAGTCAAAATGGCTTAAATGAGTAAAAGAATAATTTTTAAGAGCAAACTTTCCAATTCGGAGGATAGGCTAATTATTTTCACCTTCTCTCACGTGCTTGGAGTTACCAACTCATTTGCACCATCATAAATCGCATGCGTTGGGTTAGTAGGGTATGATTTCATTTCCGCAAAAGAGCTGTTTTTGCTGGATTGTCGATTTGGAAATATGCAGGTCATAAAATCAAAGGAAATGTGTAGCTCTCTGCCCATGAATTTTAAGAAAACACTTGTGTCATTCCCCTCTTTCTCTCTCTCTCTCCCTCCCTCTCTCTCTCTCTCTCTCTCTCTTTCTCTCTCTCTCTCTCTCTCTCTCTCTCTCTCTCTCTCTCTCTCTCTCTCTTTCTCTGTCTCTCTCATTCTGTCATAGCATCATTGATTGCATGAAGAGTGACATAGAGTTTTTTGGGTAATGTCTCACGGTTTTTTTTTGTCTTGTTTTCTCTAGTAGGTGTTCAGAATATTTCGTGACACCTGTGTGTAAGTACCATCAATCCTTGCTGCTAAGAATTTAATGAGTGTTGAAGAGGCGCACCTGTACAAAGGCACGGATTCCACAGTGCCACAGAACGCGCTTTTCTTAGATCATCTATTAGTGATGACTTCAGACATTGAGCCTCTAAAGATGAATAGTTCATGTTATCAAGATACGAATATGTTTTGATCCTCTACTGAAGACTGAAGTAAAGGAGGAAGAAGAAGAAGAAGAAGAAGAAGAAGAAGAAGAAGAAGAAGAAGAAGAAGAAGAAGAAGAAGAAGAAGAAGAAGAATGATATATCTTGTGTATTGTTTTTTTTTTTACTTGCCTTTTCAAAACAGGTAAAGTAACCTTCCCAAATCATACGCTTATAAGGGCCATTTTCCAGTTTTTCCGCTTTCCATAGCGTATATATACCCCCACCTGAACGGGACAGGACAGCAATCCGTCGCAGGGTTACTCATTTTTGCCAGCTGAGTGGGACTGGAGCAACGTAAAAGGAAGTGTTTGGCTCAAGAACACAACGCGTCACACGACCCAGGAATCGAAACTACAATAACACACGCGAATTAAGCTGATGAATACAGATTTCTTCACTGAGACTCTCCCAAGAGGAATAACCATTGTATATATAACTATGGAAAAGTAGTAGAAAATATTGGTCTTTATATCAATATATCTCTTATATCCAGGAAAACTTAAGAAGCTGTCATAGAGGTTCGTGGCTTAGAGGTTAGGGTGTTGGACTCATGATCTCTACGGTAGATGGGTATGTCATAGAGATGGAATTTGCTACTGTGAAATGAGGTCCTTAATTTTGCCAGATGAAGTGCGTTGGCCATTCATCATACAGCTGAGAAACAGTAAAGGTCCATGCGTATCCTCTTATAAGATTCTTGAATCAATGACGAAGCAAATGACGACTCAGTCAGGCAGTCGTAACGTAACTGTCTTGTCTCCTAAAATATGATTACAACTGCAAAGTTATTCGATTTGAAGAAAGTATGTTCATTTTGTTTCAGTAAACATTGGCAAATGTTTTGTAAAATTCTATAGGTGAGCGAACACAGACACTTTCAATATCTTAAGACATCTCTTGTGGTGGATTAATTTTTCCTGAATACCAAACACATTTTGGTTGTTTGTTTGTTTTTCGTTTCGTCGTCAAATAGTCCCCAGTTCTATACGCGTTGAATTAGATTGCAAACGTGGAGCCTTTGGTGTCACAAGGGTAATGAAAGTATGAAAGAGTAAGACAGGAAAGCCTCGGTTTAGAATTAAGAGGCACACAACTGTCCCTCTGCACAGACACAGACACACACATTTAAAGATGTACATAGGCAGGGACATACACTAGAGGATAGTTATATGCAAAAAGAAAAACGAGATTCGCTTTGAGAACATTTGTTGAAGGCAAGTGAATGAGTAGATAGAGATCGATTGGTGGACAGGGCGGTGCATTGAGTTCTTCAGCAAAACACTTTATAACACGTTGCAGTAAACGAGTTCCTGCAATAGTTTGGATGTTAAATCTGCAACGGAATAGGGTTTAAAGGGTGAGTGTTGTAATTTTAGTTAAGTACGCGCTAAGAAAAGCGGGTTCATCCCCCTCCTTATACGTCCTGAGGCTTATGAGAGACCTATATATAATTTCTATTGTATGCATTTGATAATAACTTTAATTAAGCTTTCTAGGTGCAGATATGCATCTAGCTGTTCAAACGTACGCATATATGGATATTTGCGTGTCTGTGAGAGAGTGTTTATGTGTGTTAGAGTGCGCGCGCACACGTGTGTGTATATGTGTGTGTGTATGTGCGTTCGTGTGTTTATGCTAATGATGCTGACAGATAAAAGGTAAATCTGTCTCTAGATGAGATTTAAATCAGAAGACGCTCAAAGAATACTGGGTTCGTCTTACCGCCATTTCTGTCACCCTACCCCAGGACACCAGTAACCGTGTTATATCTTTATTTAAAACTATCTTCCTCTAATTAGCTTAATTCCTTCTTTCTGAAATAAGGTCAAAGCCTCTACTGACCTATTGACTGGGAAGCTCGTTGCCCTTAGGCTCAAATAACCATTCATACAACTTTCCTCCCCCCACCCACCTCTTTATTTCAAAACCGGATCCATAACCATCGTATTAACAATAGAGGCATAAACTCTGTGTATGTTTCTTTATGAGGTATGGAGAAGAGTGAACGGTGTTTTTATAATAAGTCTATGAGGAGAATAAAAGAATAAAACGAAGTGAAATAAAAATAAGAAGAAAAATAAAAATAAACAAAAGCATTGAGAGAAATATGGGCTAAACATCAAATGGAATTATTTTGGAAACACGAGTTATTAGTAATACATTCATGAGGACACGTTCTTTTATCTAGAATTCTAAACACTCACGCGTACACAACTGGAACGTCATGCATTCATGCATGCTTATTTACATATATATATAAGCATTGATATACACATGCATATATGTACACATGTATACCTTCATACATACAACCATATTATTTTTATATATATGATATATATATATATGTGTGTGTGTGTGTGTGTGTGTGTGTGTGTGTGTGTGTATGTGTGTGTGTACACGCGGACACAGGCACATACACACACATATATATATATATATACATACGCATACATACACATATATATATATGTGCGTGTCTTTGTGTGTATATATATGTATCTATGTATGTATATGCAAATTGAATTCGTACATAAACACGCACATAGTAACAGAGAAAGAGAGAGAGAGAGAGAGAGAGAGAGAGAGAGAGAGAGAGAGAGAGAGAGAGA
>NC_068991.1:69755389-69755638 GCF_001194135.2 Octopus bimaculoides
TATATATATATATATATATATATATATATATATATGTGTATATATATATGTACATACACATGTATGTATATATATATGTATATATACACATGTCTGTGTGTATATATATGTACATATGCATGTATGCATGTATATATATGTGTCTTTGTTTGTGTCTCTGTGTGTGTATGCATATTTATGTATGTATATAAGTATGTATGTATGTACAATGTATATATATGCATATATATATATATATATATATACACA
>NC_068991.1:69755648-69756968 GCF_001194135.2 Octopus bimaculoides
ATATATATATATATGTTTGTCTATATGTTTGTGCGTATGATTCATTTCCTCGCTACTCAGATTAGCGACTGAGATTTGTGAATCATCAACTTCGATTTCATGAAGAAACACTACTGAATGTATTCTCCATGATGTTGAGGCTTGAAATACTTCGTAATCGATAAATTTGAACTCATTCATCTTGCCTAAATTCGGTCTTACGACATCTAGTAGGATTACGGCTTCTTCTAATCTAACCAAAATATTGCGTTAGCACTATGAACATTATCTCGCTTACAGATGCTTTATTGACAAGCTTCAAAACGTTGCCGTAAACCCGTGGAACGTAAATAAGGGCATGGATAAAAGATATGTCTATTCTGAAATTCACGCCTTTCGTTTATATTTCAATTATATTTCATTATGATTTAGCTCTGTTCGGTTTAATGATTCCTTGAATAATGTTAGTATGAATTACTTTGTTTGGAATGAGTGAAGATACACACTGCTAGGCTCTTGGGCATTTCACACACATACACACTAACACACACATACGCGCACAAAAGCAGGTTGTAATCTTACCCTAGACTTATTCTTAGTGCAACTTTTGATGAGTGCAGTTCGATTTTAACAGTTATTTTTTTTTCAAAACTATAATGGAAGTGACAAAGGAGCGCATTCGGCATATTTTGTTTTATGAGTTTAATAAAGGCAACAACGCAACGGAATGTGCGAGGAATAATAAATATTAAGGCAGTTTACGGGGATCGGGCAATGAGTGTAAGCCAGTGTCAGCGGTGGTTCTAGAAATTCTGTGCCGAAAACTACAGCCTAGAAGACGAGCCGCGTCCTGGAAGAACTGTAGAACTCGACGAGGACGTCCTGCAAACACTTGTAGAACAAAATCTTATCGTAACTATTGAAGCTTGGATTTGGTCATTCAACTATTCATCGACACCTGCGTGCCATCGGAACGGTCATCAAACTGGGTGAATGGGTTCCTCAAAAACTTCCCGTTTCTAATCGCGCGCAGAGTGAATGTTTGCTCTTTGCTGTCACGTCTCACGAATGAAACTTTTTAGTGACTGGTGACTAGAAATGGGTTCTCTATAAAAATGTCAAGCGCTGGAGACAGTGGGAAGGGGAAGGAGAAACACTGGCAAATCAATCTGAAGAAGGCCTTCACCCACGTAAGGTGTTGTAATCTGCTTTTTGGAATATGAAAGGTTTAGTTCACTTGGAACTTTTAAACCTATACCAAACGAGAACAAAGGATCTCTCTCTCTCTCTCTCTCTCTCTCTCTCTCTCTCTATATATATATATATATATATATATATATA
>NC_068991.1:69758262-69759129 GCF_001194135.2 Octopus bimaculoides
ATATATATTTATATATATTCAAGCAAACGTGAACCAGAATTCATATGTAAACAGTCATGTGCGTATGTAACTGCATGTAACTTATATTTATTGTTGCTGTGGCTTTCAATAATCAACTGTTAAGTTATTAAATATTATATCGCGCCATGAAATCTTTTACACAATGCATTTTACACGGCTTAGCGTAATACATTCCATCAAACAATTGTCACACTAAACTTAAGATGTACATATTTCTTATTTAATGACAAAGTAAGTCGTACTGCGTTTTTATACCATTAATAATAATAACAATAATGGGATAAAATCATTTTCAAAAAATATATTCACTGAATGCATGAAATATTTACTTCAAAATTGTCTCAGAATTTTCTTCTTTCTATAATTATGCTCCGCGTTATTCTGGGGTTTTTTTGGGTTTTTTTTTTCTTTTTACCTTCTGATGTTGGTGTCGGTACTGATGTTGATGTTGATACAGTAAAAATAAAAATAAAAATTTCTACCATCAGTTTCTTTTGTTTGTTTTTTTTTTTCGTTGCCTTCCGTTTTTTTTTCCATGCAAGACAAGGAAGGTGTGTATCAATGTATGTAATATGTACAAAACAGCTTTCTTTGATTATATTTAGGTGTACGTGACTATGTACATATGTGTGTGTGTATGTGTGTGTGTATGTGTGTGTGTGTGTGTAAGTGTGTAAGTGTGTGTGATTGTGTACCATAGTCTTTCTGTAAGCCAACGTATTTGTTAACATCTCATCATTAGATTACTGTTTAAAAAAAGTTTATTTTCCTTCTTCATGTTGAAAGCATACCCAAAAGACAGAGGGTGAATGAGAAAGAGTGAGTGTGTGTGTGTGTGTGTGTGTG
>NC_068991.1:69759638-69761676 GCF_001194135.2 Octopus bimaculoides
GCTTTGTATATGCATATATATATATATATACAAGCGTGTTAATGCCACTTCGCAAGTTAATGTAGATTTACTACTATAAAGAATAAAATGACATTTTACTGGTTCACTACAAAAACAGTGAATTTCTTTTTTTTATAAATAAAGATAAAAACACACATACACACATACATATACACACATGCACACATACATATACACACATGCACACATACACATAGAAAAATACGCACACAAACACAGCATACCATCATGTATGGGCATGCACACGTATATATACATATTTATGTGCGTATATATACATATACATACACACGCACACACACGTATGTAATATATTCTGCACCGCTGCATGTGCGAAAATGCATGTGCACATAGCCAGACACAAACCTACATGCACATGCAAATAAACACACACAAGTTCTTGTGTATTTAAGGATTTCTTTCAAAAAGTTATTGTCATGATTACACATTTAACATTTTTTAATCACTGTCTTTTTTCTTTTCTTTTTTTTTTCACATATTGTTTTGCTTCACTTTTACCTTTATTCATATATTCTTGGAGGGAGCAAACCTATATTGTTCCCGATTCTAAAGAGAATTAGAGAAGCAAAACGATTTGAAGAATCACAATAGAAACATGTAAGATAATAGAAGAATTTATAAAAAAAAAATGTTTGCAAAAACATATTCACATACATATATGCACTCGCAGTTCTAGATTGACGGTGTTAGATAAATGCAATGAAGTGCAAGAAGAAGAGAATGGAAGACATAGAGAAATTGAGAGTCACATATTTACACTAGATAAATATATGGCTGTACAGAAGAATTATATATAAATTAGAATAAGGCAGAAAACAAAAGCAAGAAAAAACCCGAAGTTATGACTATTTCTTTTTCTCTCCCTCTTACTCAATCTCTTCCTCTGTATGATGTATTCATATATACTTGCTTATGCAAACACAAACATATACAAATTTATATATGTGTATCACTCTGTCGTCTCTCTCCCTCTTTCTCTCTCTCTCTCTCTCTCTCTCTCTCTATATATATATATATATATATATATATATATATATATATATATATATATATATATATATATATATATATATATACATGTAGACACAAAGAAACACATACATTTGTAACTTTTACTCGTAATATACACTTATATTCTCTCTCCTGTATTTTCTTCTGATATATATATATATATAATTTTTTTCATTATTTAAGGGTGCGAAGTAGCTTAAGTTATTTATCCATTTAATTTTTTATTTATTATTTTATCACAGCTCACCAATTCCTACGTGATCAACAATATGTGCTCATACGTATGTTTTTTACCGTCCTTTCTTTTTTTACTTCTTTCTTAAGCTGTTTTATTTGTTAATGATTTTACAGTTGGCTTCAATTCAAAAATATATTGAAAAAGTTCACTTATTTTGTGATAAAAGATCACATTTTTTGTGTGATATATATTGTGTTTTTTTTTTCTGCTTCTCTTGTGATATATTAGAATATATTTCGTTCCTTCATAATAACCGTATGACTTAACAGTTTGATTATTTGCCTTGTCTTTACAGCCTTATATTATTTGCCTCTTTGTCAAAGCTTTAATTTACTTTTCATCATTCCATCCTGATTTTCAAATCGCTCATTGATTATATCATACGAAATAACTTAGTGTATATAATCTCAAATCTCTCATACACAAACTGATGCATGCGCATACATATATATATATATGCAAACGCACACATAGGCGCCCATAAATACTGAAATGAACGCCCAAACATATATCTGTCATTCATATGTGTGTGTGTGTGTGTGTGTGTACTCATATATATATATACATATTTATGTATGTATGTATATGTGTGTGAGTGTTTGTGTAGTTCCAATTTATAGAAAAAAAGACAAAGACAGGTGGGGGAACACACACGCACACACACATACGCACCCCCTCACACATATATACATAATATATATTATATATATGAATATATATATAGTCATATTATATATAAATATATAC